>NC_092768.1:61541789-61755654 GCF_047496795.1 Chiloscyllium punctatum
TTCCCGTTGCTACCCTCCAGTGTTTGCATGAGCTTATTCTGGACTCTCTGGTTTCCTCCCACAATCCAAAGATGTGCATGTCAGGTGAATTGGCCATGCTAAATTGTTCATAGTTTTCAGGGATGTGTAGGTTAGGTACCTTAGTCGGGGTAAATGTGTAATAATAGGGTAGAGGAATGGGTCTGGGTAGGTTACTCCTTGGTGGGTCGGTGTGGACTTGTTGGGTCGAATGGACTGTTTGCAGACTGTAGGGATTGTAATTCTAAACCCAATTTTGTGTTACCGATTTAGAACCAGAGGAGAGTCCCCAGTTTACTGTAGACTAACCAGACTGTCTCAAACAATTTCAAGAAGGTAGCTTGGATGCCAACATTTTCTTATTTTAAAGGCAGATGCGAAGTGGATTTTTCCAGATATGATGCTACTCGCCAAACCACTCACCATTAATTAAAACATAATAATTTAAACACTCTAATGAAAATCCATACAAAATGAAGAGGATTTTTGAATAACTTAACCATTGGAAACCTTAACTGAATAATGGATACAATACCTTCTACAAATAAATTGTTCCAATATACTAACATCACCTAAACACACTCCATTGTAAAAAGGAGCATTCAGACATACAGTTCTCCAATCCAGGAGGAAACAGCATCAAGTGAAGCTTCAGAGAGAATAGCAGCTAGAGATAATTTACTAAAACTTCCAACCCTTCTGGGACACAAGCACCTGGTGACTTACAGCCGTAAGGAAAAAAACTAGAACTCTGGTCTGTGCGAGCTGGCCATTGTTACAACTATTTATTAAAAACCCTAAAACCCTAAAAGTTATTTACTTGAGCCGTTTCCAGTAGGCAGTTTGGACTTTAAGATCTCTTATTAAAAAAAGGGAAAATAACCTTTTTTAAAAACCGTGACAGCACTGTCACACAATTTAGATGCCTGGTACTTTACTCAAAGAGCTTCCCCGTGTTACTGATCGCAAGGTCACCTGAGTTGGCAAATACAGGTACAGTCCAAGTTACAAGGATGTGTCTCATAACTTCTGAAACACGCCTGTCCATGGGCAATCACATGGGACATACCGGGAAGTGAAAAATAGCCTGACACACCCCATTTCACTGTTTCTGAGCTACACAATGCCAGCACTTGATAAAAAATATAGCCAAAACCCAAGGCCACGGAAAGATACAGAGGGACAGAGAGATTCACATTAGACAGAAACAGAGAGTTAATTAACTGGGAGGAGGTTGTGGAAATATGCGGAAAAAGACAGGGCAGTGGGACTAACTGCAGAAGTGAGATCTTCGAGAGTATAATTACAAGAATGAGAACATTGAATACAGGCATTGTCAGATCAGCTGAAATGGTCTGTTATATCAAATTCTCGATCTTCTTCACAGAACACCACAAACAACATAAACTGGGACAAGATGACAGCCCAACATGGAGAGCTGTGCAGACCATGCTAGTGTGTTGCTCAGTAAACTGCACTATCTGCCAGCATAGAGAGTATTGCAAACTTTACTATCATATGCTAACTATACTCGCATCAGATTACCGTCTCCAATGGGAAGGATTGCTCTCTCTGCGTGTGTGTGTGTGTGTGTTCATCAGAGTGTGAGAGAAAGAGTCCGTGTGTGTGCGCGATAGGCGTGGTTGAATGCGAAACTCATTGTTTGAGAAGGTACGCACATTGAGGTAACTATTTTAAATACGAACAAACTGGCAGGCTTTTGGATAATCGACAGAGAGAGAACGAGAGAAGTTTCATGGACAGATGAGGTAAAGTGTTTGAGAATGTTAAAATAAAGGCATTGCCAGACACAATAACAATATACATCGGCGTGCACATGAATGACAGATGGATGCGAGTTTGGTGTGAGTTCGAATCAGATTGGCTTCAGCAGATTTGAAGCCAGGAGCATTAGCAGCAGATTATTGGCTTCATTAAGACTGTATGTCATAGCTCAAGTTTCAAACAGCAGAGGGAATAAACCAGTGATATATATTCTGGAGTGGGGAGTATTTCAAGTTAAAAATGTTCAGGGAATGGTGTCAGGAATCAGTTCATGGTAAAAGGGATCACCCACAGTTGTGACTTGTCTGCTTCATCAGCAGATATTGGCCAGGAATGGGATGGAAACAGTGGAAGGAAGTGGAGTTTGCAACCAGAACAGTGGAGAGTGACCTCCATGTTCTTAATATTTAAACAACAAAGGCCATGATACAATAAATTGTAGTTCTCCGCTGAAACTAAGTAGTTCAACATAGAGACCCATGATTAACACTGTCAGAGCAGAGAGGGAGACGTAATTGAACACCTTCATTGATGCAGTTAGTAGTGGTCTGGATGGTGAATATCTGGATTGTGAGATTCAACAGGAACAATAATAGTGACAAGATGTGTAGAATATATGAAAAAACAGAAATACAGTCATAACTAGTTTATAGACAAAAAAGGACAGTGACACTTACCAGGAACACCAACGATAGCCAGGAAGGGATAATAAAAATATTGAATAATGCGAAGAACGTAATAGATCTGCGATGACAATGGCAACCAATCATATGCAGAAAGATACCAAACATAATCAGATAAGATCCTGTCTATTGTTGGAATATTCCAGTCGAATGTTCTCAATTTCTGATCCATGTTTGGACCATTCCAGTCTAATGTTCTCAGATTCTGATCCATTGTTGGAACATTCCAGTCTAATGCTCTCAGATTCTGATCCATTGTTGGAAAATTCCAGTCTAATGTTCTCAGATTCTGATCTCTCCTCCCCTTTTCTCTGGAGCTGCTGATCCCTGTCAGTGCTGTCGGTGATGCTCTGCTCATGTTATGGGATAACACACTGAACGGCGCCCATTTATCATTAAAAGAGGGAAACCTCCGTCTGGGATAATTAGAATCCATGGAGACTGGCATTAATCACAGTCACTGAACAAATAGGATCAGTTAACCAGTTCCATATATCACTTTCCATAACACTATAAAAGGGAACATTTACTGTGTTTGGATGGAATGGATGAGTTGATGAGGGATAGACCATAAACCTTTCAATCTTTTAAATCTTTTTTACCTTGTATATGAGAGTATTAACAGAACACTGCAGGGGGTCTATATATGTTTCACTCTGTTTATGAAAGGGAGCAGTTATAAAATAACAGATCGGCTGCATAAAAAAAACGATGGATGGGCAAGTTTCTAGATGCCTTAACCTTCAGTACGGTACTTATTGACCAATGTAAGGCTACTCCGGGTTTTAAATGCCCTATTTTCAAATCCTTTCATAACCTTGAGACAGAGCATTGAGACTGTTGCTCAGGAACAGGCCAAAGCAATTCTGTCCCTATGGGCCTCTTACAGAGGGATAGGAGAAGCCATTCAGTCCATATTAGCCTGTTGCTACTTGAAAAGGTGGAAGGCTGGAATATTAGTACATTTTGCCAACAAAATCCTTCAAAATAAAAGGATTTGTCGCTGCAGCTGTATGAGGTGTCACTGAGAGGACACCTGGAGTACATTGTTTCTGTAACTGAGAAGGGATGGACCTCCATCAGATAAAGTTTATTGGCTGCTCGTAATCCAGGGGTTGATGTATCATTTAAAGTCTCGTGGCTGTTATACAGGGGGAGGCCATTCAGCCTCTCGAGCCTGTTACAGAGGGGCAGGAAGTGTTTATTTAACATTTCAAGTCTGTTACACATAAATATTACTTTTACACTAGTTATGGAATAGGAAAGACCTGATGTAAACAATAAAGTTCTAACTTTAAACAAGGCCAATTTTGAAAGTGTGAGGCGAGCCCTGTGAAAGGCTAATTGGAATAATCTATTCGCAGATAAAGTGATGGTTGGAAAATGCAAGGCTTTCAAAACTTGGTTTCAGGGAGTCCAGAGCCAACGTGTTCCCTTTAGTGAGATGGGGAAGTCTGGTGGGTGCAGGGAGTGCTGGATGGTTAGATATATTGATGCTCTGGACAAGGTAAGGAAGGAGGCATAGGTCAGGTAAACAGAGCTGAGCTCAAGTGGATCCCCAGAGGAGTATAAGGGCAGTAAGTGTATAGTCAACTCGGAAATCGGGCCACAAAAATTAGAAATAGGGTTAACGAGGTATTGAAGAAATTCTACAAATCTTTACATGCCAAAAGATTACCTCGGGAGAAAATAGGGCACATTAAAGATCAGGAAGGCTACCCATGTGTGGAACCACAAGAGATGGGAGGGATATGAAACGAGTATTTCTCCTCAGTATTTAATGTGGAGGGAGTTACAAGAGCGAAAGAATGAAGAAATGTATAGTGATAGCTTGAAAAGTATCTGTATTACAAGGAGGTGTTGGATATTTTAAAACACATAAAGGTGAACAAATCCCTGGGGCCTGATCAGTTGTATCGCACAAGTTTGTGGGAAGCTACGAAAGAGATTGCTCTGCATTTTGCTGAGATATTGTATCATTGATTTCCACAGGTGAGGTGCCAAAATACTGGAGGGCTGCTAACATAGTGTCATCATTTAAGAAAGGAAGGAAAACCCATGTAACTATAGACTGGTGAGCCTGACGTCCATGGTGACTAAATTGTTGGAGGGGGTTTTGAGGGAAAGGATGTATATGCGTTTGGAAAGATAAGGACTGAAGAGGGCTTTGTACATTGGAGATCATGTCTCACTGACTCGGTGGTATTTCTGAGGAAGTGATGAAGATGATTGATGAGGCAGGATAGTGGATGTTGTCTTTATGGAATTCAGTAAGAAAACCAAACTGTGGGCTGATGCCCGAAACGTCGATTCTCCTGTTCCTTGGATGCTGCCTGACCTGCTGCGCTTTTCCAGCAACACATTTTCAGCTCTGATCTCAAGCATCTGCAGTCCTCACTTTCTCCTCGAATGTTCTACATGGTAGTCTGGTTAACACGGTTAGACTGCCTGGGATCCAGGGAGAGTTCGCCATTAAGATGCAAATTTTTGTTGAATATTGAAGACGGGGCGTGACAGTGGGCATTTGTTCATTAAAATTGGAGACCTGTGACCAGTGACGTGGCGCAAAGATCAATAGTGGGTACACTGCCTTTTGTCACTGATACAAATCATTTACATTTGAGTATATGAAGTATGGTCAGTAAGGTTGTAGATAATTCCAAATTAGGTGGTGTAGTCGACAGTGAAGAATGATATCTCAGAAAACAGTGGATACTTGGTTAGGTGAACCGAGCGGTGGCAGATGGAGTTTAATTTGATAAATGTGAGGTGTTGCATTTTGCAAGATAATTCAGGGCAAGACATGTAGGTCAAGTCCTGTCAAAAGTGGCCAATCAAAGAGAACTCCATTGAAATTATCGAATCCCTACAGGGAGGAAACAGGCTATTCGGCCCATCGAGGCCACATCGCCACTCGGAACAGTATCCCACTGGATACACACCTACCCTATCGCTCCGAGCCTGCATTTCCCATGGCTAATCCACCTCGCCTACACGTCCAAGGGTACTTGGGGCAATTTAGCATGGCCAATCTACCCTTACCTGTGTATCTTTGTACTGTGGATGGAAAATGTAACACCCAGAAGAAACTCACGCAGACACGGGAAGAATGTGCAAACACCAGACAGGCACTCATTCAAGGATTGTCTTAAACCCAGATCGCTGTGCTGTAAGGTAGCAATGCAAGCCACTGAGGTACTGTGTCACCTGGTGGTGAAGGTTCTCTGTTCCTTGAAAGTGCCGTCACAGGTAGACAGCGCAGTGAAGAAGACACTTGGTGATCTTCCCTTTATTGGTGCGTGCTTTGAGCCTATGCATTTGCATGAAATGTTGCATCTGTACAGGGCATTGATTTGGCCACATTTGTAATATTGCCTCTAATTCTGGTCAACCTGCTGTCGGAAAGATATTGTCAAACTTGAAAGGGTGCAGAAGAGATTTAAAAGAATGTTGCAGTTGTTGGAGGGTTTGAGCTACTGGGAGGGTTTGAATAGGCTGGGACTATTTTCAAGTGTTTAGGCTGAGGGGTGACCTTAAAGAGGTTATCATGAGGGGCATAGATAAGGTAAACAGTCAATGTCTTTATCCCAGGATAGGCGAGTCGAAAATTACAGGACAAAGGTGTAAGGTGAGAGGTGAAAGATTTCTAAAGGGAAATGAGGTACAACACTTTCAAAGAGACTGCTGTGTTAATGGACTGAGCACTCAAAAGAGGTGGTGGAGGCAGACACAGTTACACCATTTAAAAGGCATTTGAATGGGTACATGCATGGGAAGGGTTTAGAGGGATATGGGCCAAGTGCTGGCAAGGGAGACGAGATTAATTTAGGATATTTGGTCAGAATGGACGACTAGATCGAAGCGTCTTTTTCCGTGTTGTACATCACTGAGACTCTGTTGACATTTGAGTGTATAACACAGGAACAGGAAGGGGTTATTCCGGTTCTGAATTCTGTCAGTCAGCTTGTTTGCTCAATTACTGAGAGCCAAATAGAAAAATACATCATTCAGATTTTGATGGTGTTTTACAGAAACAGGAGAAAGGTTTTTAGTCAAGAGAAGCTGTAAGGAATGTGATGAGGCCATTCAGTCCCTCCATTCCATTCCACAGGAGCAGCAGGTGAGCACAGAGCTTTTGGAGCCTGTTACTCAGTACCAAGAGGAGGACATCTATTTTCACAAACTTGGGATAAGGAGGCCTCACTCAGTTGCTCAAGACTGGGACACAGGAACAGGAGGCAGTCACTCAACTGCTCGAGACTGGGACACAGGAACAGGAGGGAGTCACTCAACTGCTCGAGACTGGGACACAGGAACAGGAGGGAGTCAGTCAACTGCTCGAGACTGGCACACAGGAACAGGAGGGAGTCACTCAACTGCTCGAGACTGGGACACAGGAACAGGAGGCAGTCACACAACTGCTCGAGACTGGGGCACAGGAACAGGAGGCGTCACTCAACTGCTCGAGACTGGGACACAGGAACAGGAGGGAGTCACTCAACTGCTCGAGACTGGCACACAGGAACAGGAGGGAGTCACTCAACTGCTCGAGACTGGGACACAGGAACAGGAGGGAGTCACTCAACTGCTCGAGACTGGCACACAGGAACAGGAGGGAGTCACTCAACTGCTCGAGACTGGGACACAGGAACAGGAGGCAGTCACTCAACTGCTCGAGACTGGGACACAGGAACAGGAGGCAGTCACTCAACTGCTCGAGACTGGCACACAGGAACAGGAGGGAGTCACTCAACTGCTCGAGACTGGGACACAGGAACAGGAGGCAGTCACTCAACTGCTCGAGACTGGGACACAGGAACAGGAGGCAGTCACTCAACTGCTCGAGACGTCAATGGGAAATATGGAGGCTTGTGAGGCCCCAGGATCCTGTTACGCAGGGACAACAGGAGGTGACTCACTCCCCACCAGCATTGGGCACTGGGAGGGAAGGGGAGTTTGCCTGTTGTAAACAGAAGTAGTTGAATATTTTGCATTTGTGGATCCACACAATCCTGCCCCACCATTCACTAAGAGCACGGCTGATCTGATAGTGACTCTTTCATGCCATTTTACGGAGACACCCTCTCTGCAGCCTCTGCTCCATTTGTTGGTCATGTTGCAGACTCAGATGCTGTAACAACAGTCACCATGACTCATCCAGAGGGTCGGGTCTAATCAGAAGAGTCAGGATTTGAAGGGTCCAATAACAAGAATGAAAACACAAAATGAAGGTATTGCCAGATGTTTAGTTCTCTCACATTCACAATCCAACTCACATAACCAGCCCATCCATTGTACGTTAAGGATGGAGCAGTGTGTAGAACCGGCTAGCAAACTGCTGAATGCAACCCAGCAATGTCCAGAGTGAAACTCTGTGCAGTCCACACCAATGATTGATCTATAATCCTGGGCTAAATATCCAGGGTGGGGAGCTGTACAGTCTGCACTGGTTCATTCGTATGTAACCCCAGGCTTTTGCATTGTTTGGTAACACTATGTTAGATCACTGCCCAATGTGGGGAAACTTGCAACCAATGCTCGCAGTGACAGGATGTGCAGCTCCCATCCATTTACAGCTTTATATCTCCATTGCGCCTTGACAAGGGGGTACTGTGGGTGTGAAAATCACTGGAATGGACAGATGTAAATTGAAACAGTTTCAATACCAATAGTTCCGATTCAGATGCATACCACTCCAGTATTTAAAGATGAAATAACTGAGATAATGTTGAGTGGGGTTTGGGGATGGTGCAAAGAAGTAAGAGGGGGTTGGTGATGTTATAGTGGTTGCACTATAAGCCTCCAAATAATCAATGGGAATTAGAGAAACAAATATGCAGGGAGGCTGGGGAGAATTGCAGGAGAATTAGGATTGTCACAATAGGTGACTTTAATTATACTGACATAGACTGGGACTTTCAGAGGGTTAAGGACTTAGATGGAAAGAAATTAGTTAAGTGTGTTCAGGAAATTTTCCACAAGCAGCACAGAGAGTGTCCTACTCGAGAAGGGACAAACTCGACCTACTGTTAGGACATAGGGCAGAATAGGTGCCGGAGGTAAAGTGGGGGAGCATTTTGGGGCCGGTGACTCGAATTGTATGAATTTTAAAATAGTTATGGGAGGAACAGAATTGGTCCACAGATTCAAGTTCTAAATTGGGGCGAGGCGAATTTTGTTGGAATTAGAGAGGGACTTGCAAAGGTTGATTGGAGCTGCTTGTTTACAGGCAAAAGGATCTCTGGTAAGTGGGAGGGTTTTAAAAGTGAGATAGCTCGAGTTCAAGGACTATAAGTTCCTGTGAGGGTGAAGGGAAAGTGAGGCAGGAAGAGAGAACCCTGGATGACAAGAGATAGTCAGGCTCTGACCAGCAAAAAGGAGGCGTGGCTCAGGTTCAGGCAGCTGGAATCAATGGTATCTCTGGCGAGACACAAGGGATACAGGAGTTTACTGAAGAAGAAAATCAGGAGGGTGAAAAGGGAATATGACATAGGCTTGGCTGAGAAAATTAGGGTGAATCCAAAGATGTGCTTTGGAAAAGCATGAAGATGTGCAACGAAAAAGAACGACTAGAGAGAAAATAGGACGCCTTAAAATCCAAAGTGGGCATTCATGTGTAAACCACAACAGATGGGCGAGGTCCTCAATTTCCCCTCTGTGTTTACCATGAAGAAAGACATGAAGATCTGTGACCTTTGGGGGGGGTTAGTTCTCATATCTTGGTACCTTTCATATCACAGTAGAGGTGCTGATGGACATATTAGAATGCATAAAGTCAGATAAATCTCTTGGCCCTGACCAGATATATCCAAGAGTATTGCAAGAGGCGAGAGAAGACAGTTCAGGGGCCAAGGTCCCGGAACACTGGGCGGTAGCAAATGTTGTGCCCTTAATCAAGAAGGGCTGCAAAGAAAAATCTGGAAAATATACACTGGTAAGCTTCACATCTGTTTTCGGTAAACCACTTGAGAAGGTTCTGAGAGATAAGATGTGCATGCATTTGGAAAGACAGAGTTTGACTTGGAGCAGTCAGCATAGCATGACAGATCATGCCTTACAAATTTTGTTCGAGTGTTTTGAGGAAGTGACCAGGAAGGTTGACGAGGGCAGGGTGGTGGACAGTCTATATGGATTTCAGTAAAGCCTTTGGTAAGGTTTCACATGGTAGGCCATTCGAGAAGGTTAGATCGCATGGACTCCAATGTAAACTGGCAATTGGTGACACAATTGGCTTGACGTTATGAAGCAAATGGCTATGGTGGAGGTATGCTTGTCGGACTGGAGGCCTGTAACTAGTGGAGTGCCTCAGAGGTCGGTACTGGGCCCATTGCTGTTTGTAATCTCTATCAATGATTTAGACGAGAGTGCACAACGCAACGTTAGTAATAGGAGGGATCCGATGAGGAACATGACCAGAAATTGCAGCAGTACCTGGATCGGCAGCAGAAGTGGGCTGAGAAATAGCATGTGGAGTTTAACATAGATAAGGGTGACATCTTGCATTTTGGAAAGTCAAATCCAGGTGGGAGTTTAATGATGAATGAGAGTGCCTTAAGGAGTATAGTGGAAAAAAGGACATTAGAGATCAGGTGCACGGTTGTCTCCAATTTGAGTCACAGATAGACAGGACAGTGAAGAAGACTGTTGGCACACTGACCTTCATCAGGGCATTGAGATTAGAAGTTGGGACGTTATGTTGCAATTATACAGGATGTTGTTAAGGCTGCAGTTGGAGCATTGGGTTCAGTTTTGTTCTCCTTGCTGTAGAAAGGATATTATTGAATTAGGAAACTGAAGGGGTCCTTATAGAAGTGTAGATGGTTTGTGAGAAGATTTGTAGCTCGGGTGTTTATTGTTGTGGTTCTGTTGGCCAAGCTGGGAATTTGTGTTGCAGACGTTAGAGCGGACAGCTGGAACTGACAACCGGAAGCCGCAGATACAAACCACTATAAATGCCGGAGGAAACATTACAGAAGCGCTTCACAGGAGGCCCCGAAGCACCGAGGATGTCACCTAGACAGGGGACGAAATGTCTGTAATACCAATTTCCAGCTCGGCGAATAGAACCACAACAAGAAGTGTAGATCTCATCAAATTATGAGAGACGTGCATAGGGGTGAATACTTCAATTTTGTTTTCGCAAGGTTGGGGAGTCGAGCATTAGAGGACATCCGTTAATGCTTCTAATGCTTCAAGAGGAATAAAATGAAAATTAACCCGTAGGAGCAACGTTTTTACAGAGAGTATGGTACACATATGGACTGAGCTGCCAGTGGAAGTGGTTGAGGTGGGTACAATAACAACATTGAAAAGGCATTTGGACAAATACACAGTTAGGAAAAGATTAAAGGATACAGAGCAAGGGCAGAGAAATTGGATGAGTGTGGATGGACATTTTGTTCGGCATGGAACATCTGGACCGAAGGGGCCTGTTTCCGTCTGTAGAACTGTATGACTGTAAATACGTGTGTGTTGGGATAGAGACAGGGAGGGGGAGACCGAGAAAAAATGTCATGGAAAGATATGTTCACTGTTTCCAGAATGCTGAAATGAAGACATTTCGATAGTACCATGCAACACGGATCCGTATTATGAAGAATTAAGAGTGAATGGTATATTAGTATGGGGTCAGGCGATGGAGAGTTTTGAATGAGCATTTGTCCTGCAGCTTTGTAACTGGGAGGGAGGAAGGACTGCAGAGTCTGTGACACATTGAGCTGTATAAAACTGTAATTTGTCTCAGTTTAATTTTCGTTGAGTGTGACAGAGGAATTGTCTGTACAAAGCTGAGCTAGTTTCCTGGTGCTATCTTATCGAACTTACCTCATTAGCTACCTACCCCACCCCATGGTGTCCCTCTCATTCAATACCAGCCCGAATCTCCCACCCATCATGATTGATCAGACGGCACTCCGGCAGTTTTACCCCATTTCTCTTCAAGTGCCTGTTCGAGGGCATTTCCCATGGAATGCACTCTCCTAACAATATATTCCATCTGTTATATACTTTCATACGACGGTCAGCATGCTTTACACAGACCAAACAAAAAATCTACACTTATTTTATGGTTATAGATTCCAATCACACTTAGTAATTCTGGTTATTTCACTTGACTCACCTTAATGATATTAAATCAAAGACAGCTTCTAAACATGTCTTGTTATAAAATACAATTTCGAGCAGAGAACGTTTTTATCCTCAGCTGTTATATTGACCGTTATCTGAATTGTACCATTTTCATTGTTATGAAAGTTTCTCTTGCCCTTTGCATGTGACTGTTTCTGTCTGTAACAGTTGCACTGTCTCCCACTCAGTTAGTTGGACGGCTGGTTTGTGATATAGAGGGAGTCCAACAGCGCAAGTTCAGTTCCTCACACTGACAGAGGTTACCATGAAGGGGACGCTCTCTCAACCTCAACCTCACCCCATCACCCGAGATGTGGTACCCTCAGGGTAAAGTAGCACAAGTCGCCTCTCTAATGAGAGTTCTTTGGGACTCTATTCTATCAATGTGAGTATTTTTTAAAGTAATTTTATTGAAAAGAGATTTTTAATTTTATAATGATCCAAGAACAACACAACTCAAGTAACTGAACAAAATTACACTCATGTGCATGTACGTACAAAACAAGTTAAAAACACTAAATGGACAGAAGAAAAACAAAAATAAACAATAAATAATGAATAAATAACACAGCTCAGCATAACAAAACGATAGCTCTCGTACTTCAAGAGCATTAACTGATACGCATTGTTATGTTCATAATTGCTCCTTGCTGGATATTAGATTCATTAGACAATATCGGCATGGCTATATAAAACCCCTTCTTAACGCGACAGATAAACCTGCATCGTGGTAATCCAAAAAGAGCTGTCATGTCTTATATAAATCTCTGGGGTTTTTTGATGCACCACACTGGTGAGAAAGTCCAAAGGGATATTCTCCATGAAGAACTTACGACGACACAACAGACCCGGGTTTTCAGACATCCAATACAACAGAATATGTTTCCTAGCACAGAAGGTATGGATATAATTTTTTCCTCATTTGCATCTGCATAAGGTACCCTGAGCAGACCCAGGTCATGAAAAGCTGGGTCCATCTCCAATTCAGTCCCCAAACCCACTCTATCACACCTAACACAGTGCTCCAATATACATGAAGCTTGAAGCAGGACAACAAGCAATGAGTAAGAGTGCCTGTAGTCATTCTGCATTTACGACATGCTGAAGATAATCCCACTTCGCATTTTGAGAGACAATCTGGGGTCAGATAAACCCTATGAAGAATTTTCAACTGCATGGAATGGGTCCTATTACAGATCAAAATCCTTCGAACATTTTCACAAATATCCTCGCATGTCCTTGAGATGTTCTGAACCCTCAACTCTCTCTCTTGCAGACATCATAAAGCTGCACAGTCTCATCTGAGGGGACACACTCCAACTAATGATAAAGCTTACTGACAGAGAGTGTATTCTAAGCAATAAGCACCCACTTCTCTCTATCGGATTTGTAAGAGTCTGTTAAAGGTGTATTTTTTTTAAATCAAATCTCTGATCTGGACAAAAAACAGAAGAGGTCTCTACTAGGTAGACCATACTTCCAAGTTATTTGATCAAATGATGTCATTCTTTCTCCCTCAAATAACACATGGTGGCTCAGTAGTTAGCACTGCGGCCTGACAGCACCAGGATCCAAAGATGTGCAGGTTAGATGATTTGGCTATTATAAATCACCCATTGTGTTCAGGGATGTGTAGGTTGGAGCATTAGTCAGGGTAAATATAGGATGGTAGGGGAATGTGTCTGGGTGGATCGAAGTCAACTTGTTGGGCCCAAGGACCTGTTTCCACACTGTAGGGATTGTATTAATTCTAAATCACTGAAGCAAGTTATATCCCTGGTTTCCCACAGTTTAAACATGGAATCCATTTTCCCCGGTTGACAACTTGGTATTCCAATTATAGGGGTAAGCAGCATAGTTTTGGCTATGAGTCCTCAGTGGCCCAGACACTAACATAGGATAATAAAGAGCTTAATTGATAGCTTAAAATCTTGAAGATCTACTCCCCACATTCTGTTGGCTTGATAAAGAGTCGCTTATGGTGCCAAATAAAAGAGCAAGACCAGCCATTAAGTCTCCTAAATATCTGTCTGGGAAACATCAAAGGAAGCATTCACACGGGGTATAGTAAATAAGGAAGGACATTCATTTTAAGAACAGCTATCCGACCAAGCCAGGATATTGGAAGTGCCTCCTATCTTTGAACGTCTTGTTGAATTTTGTCAAACAAATGGACATAGTTCACGTTAAATAAATAATCAAAGACGGACGTAATGAATATTCTAAAATAGGAAAACCACTCCCGTGACCATTTAAAAGGAAAACAGGTTTTGCCTTCAACATCCGGTATTTCCTTGAGACCTCCCATAGGGATGGCCACAAACTTTGTAAAATTAAACTTATATCCCGAAAAGGTGAAAAGCCAATTAATGCATTGCATCACTTGAGCTGCCGAAACTGTGGGATTTGACAAAAACATAAGACATTCATCTGCATATAACATAATCTTATGTTACTTCTATCTTACTTCTGGGGCAGGAATGTTGGAATAATATTCCCAATTGTGTAGGATGCCAAAATATCCAAGATTGTTGCAGGGATGGGGAAGAGGTCAACCGTCTTTTGCCATTTCTGCCGGTTAAAGGAGAAAATAAAATTCCTACTTGTGAGGTAGATCTGCCTCCAGACATCCACCAGCTCTAGTTCTGCACACAAATCCACTAATTGCTTATGTTATAACAACGAGGGTATTGGGTGACATTTGGACATTCTGTCCACCGTGGGGCAACAAGACAGTTGAAATCTCCTTCTACAATAATCTGCCACGATGCAAGATAACTTACTTTGGAAAATGCATCCACAGGGATTTTAAGAGGGTGCGCCGGGTGGCAATAAACATTCAAAATACTGTAATATTTCCCACAGTTCAAGACTTTGGGGATGATGATCCTTCCGTGAGAGTCTAATAAAATCTAGTAATTTAAATTGAAGATTCTTCTTCACTAGTATGCATCTTCCCTACCTCTAGTATTTAAAGACGAGAAATAAACCCGATCAAACCCGTCCTGCTGTAACGTCAAATGTTTCTTGTCATCAAGGTGCATCTCCTGCAATAGGACAACATCCACCCTCTCTTCTTGAAGATTAGAAAGTACACTTTTCCTCTTGACTGGCAGATGGCTCCCCTTAATGCTCCAGGTACAACATTTATGCACATCATTATCCATAACACACTGTGCCAACATTTCAACTCTAGAGTTTCACATCGAATTACACAACGCTGATTATTAATGAAAAAAAGACTCATTGGGCCGAAAACACTGTACAAACTAAAACTACTACAACTAACAAGCTCTCAAAACTTTCCAAAGCCAAACACATGAAAAACCAAAGAACGAAATAAAATCCAAAATGCCAATGACACTCTATTGGGGAATTTACCCCCCACCACCCATTGGAGACGCTTACATATCTCAAAACTTTATCTTGTGCCCCGCTACCAATATGGAATGCAGGGCAGTTAACAACAAAAATCGGGCTTGAACTGCCCTTCGGTCGGCACTTAGTCATCACAACTACCTTTGTAACTCCCTCCAGCTTGAGCTTCACCCCAGACACAAGCAAAGAAAGAAAAAAAGAGTAGTAATACTAATGAAGAAGTTAAAAATGAGTACTCTACCCATTCCCGGCTATAATTTAACACTGGTTAATAGCAGAAAAATCAACAAAATTTCTTTAAGAGAGAAACATGATTACCTAAATATCCAGCTTACTTTAAAATGTCCATAAAGTTTTCGCTTTCTCTGGAGAGTCAGACGGGTTCACGGATCCATTCAAAGAAATACGGAACACCGCTGGGTATATTAAGGAATACTGAATACTGAGTTCCCTTACTCTTCTCTTGATATCATCAAATGATTTTCTTTCCTGAATCACCACCGCTGAAAAGTCCTAAAGAACATAATCCTGGAGCTCTTGTGGATTCAACTCATCGGATCTCTTCCCTGGGTTCTGGAAGCTTCCATCAGTCTTTGCTTGTCCCAATAACTATGTAATCGTGCAAGGACAGGATTAAGGCGTTGGTATGAGTCTGACCTCCGCACCGTTACCCGATGAACTGTCTCACTCTTCACCCGTCCCTCCTCAGTTTCCAAGTGAAGGAATCGCTGCAGCCAGTTCTTGAAAAAACTCACCAGCTGACCACCTTCTGTCTGCTCCAGCAAACCTACGATGTGAATATTCTTCAGCCTACCCCTGTTCTCGAGGTCGTCATCTTGTTCAGTTAAGGTGCAGACCTGTTTTACAAGGGCGAGGATCCTCTCCTGAGAGGAATCGGTGACGGTCTCTGTCACTGCAGCTCGGCTGTTTCTTCTGTTTCCAAGGCTGTCAAGTTGCTGCTCATGTTTTTGGAGCACGGCTGAGAGCGGCTCTAGCCACGGCTGAACTGTTCTTCAATCATGGCTTCAATCATTTCACGTAACTTGGTTAACTCAGTGACCAAGACCCGGTGAGCAACTGAGTCTATTGAACAAGCAGAGTGGGTTGCAGCGGCGGCCTCAGGTATGCTGAATGCTTCTGACAGGTGTACTGCGTGTTCAGAGTTACTCGATCCTTTCCCATGTTTTGTCACTTCCATTTGACAAACCGGGATTGGTAAAGATTCTATCGCTCTTTTAGCAATGAATTTTAAGTAAATGGCTGGGATGGGGTGGGTTAGAGAACCACTTTGCCTGTGCATTGATGCAGAGCCCAGCAAAGCAGACCTTCTGGATCGCCACCATCTTGTATTTCCCCTTAATATTTTATTGATATTATCATTTCATTTTGCATTATATTCCTGGAGGTTCTAAAGCCGTGTCATTTGATGCCACTGTCTAAATTTCTGCCCACACTGCACATGGCTGCCATTCATCAATGATCCTTAACTCTGTTGTTATTTATGAATCTTCCCTCTGTGCCCCAAAAATATTCAATATCTCTGCCTCCATTGCTCCGTGGGAGAGAGTGTTCCAAAGACTCACAGCTATTTGAGAAAACAATTATAAACATTATGATCTGAGTGTGAGATTAGTTTATTGTGTCTCCTTATCTGAAAAAGGATATGATTACATTGGAAGCAGTTCAGAGATATTTCATTTCACGTATTCCTGGGGTGAAGGGCATATATTATGAAGGCTTTAACAAGTTACTCTTGGAATGAGAGAAATAAAAACATACAAGACCTTGAGGAGAGAGGATTAGGTATAATCCCACTGGGTGTTTGTACAGTCCAAACTTGTTGTCATTTCATAGAACCTCTACAGTGTGGAGGCAGAGCATTCCGTCCATTAAGTCCACACTGCCCCAGCAAGCAGCATCGCATCTTGACGTGCCCCCCCCCCCCAGTCTTATCCAGGTAACCCTGCATTTCCCATAACTAACCCACCTAACCGACGCATCCCTGCGCACTATGGGCAATCCACTTTAAACTGCACATATTTGGGCTGTGGCAGGAAACTGGAGCACTGGGAGGAAACCCACACAGAGACGGGGAGAATGTTCAAACTCCAAATAGAGGGTCGCCCGAGGTTGGGATTGAACCCAGCTCCTTGGTGATGTTAGGCAGCAGTGCGACCCACAAATCCACCATCCTCCTCCGCTAGTTCTGTTCGTAACTTGTGGCGGACTAAAGAAATCTGCCTGACTTGTTCTTATTACTGAATCTCACCCAGTCTAAGACCTTTATCATCAGTCATATCACGAACCTGGTTACATTTAAAATTTGTTGTGAGCAGTGGAGGAGTGGGACTAGAAAAAGAAATAGTGACAACGTCCATCCTCAGTCACAACTGGAGTGAGAAAAAATCACGAAGAGGGAATTCATTCAAGTGGGAATTCTCTTTCCCAGAAGTTTGGGATTGCTGCATCTTTATATTATATCGAGGCTGGTTTCGTCTGATTTTCCATAGACAAGTGAATCAGGGATAATGGTGCGTGGAGAGAAAAGTGCAGCTGGGACCACAATGAGATGAGACACGACCTTATTTACTGGTGGGATAGTGTCAAAGTGACTATTGGTCCACTAGTGTCTCTCAGCCCTGTGTTCTAATGTTCCAATCAGCCCTTCGGACCTGCTACACAGGGGTAAGGTCGAGCCACTCCGATGGTTAGGTGTAGTTTTGGAAATGTACTTGAAAATCCAGGCTGGGTCAGGAAGTGACACCCACCCCCAATCCCTGTTTCCAAACTTCCCCTCTCCACAATTTCTGCCTGAGATGTAAGTTATGTCCCAGATTCGATATGAATAGAGCCCCCTTACCCCACCCAGGGTTAACTCAAACAAATCCTTTGCTCATCCGAATGTATCATTACACAACACAATTTCCAGGAAAATAACCAGTTACTTACCAAAAGCATAACATGGGAAATTAATAAATTCGGCCCCTCAAGCCAGCCCTGTCATTGAATATGTACATGGCTGATCTACTCCAGGTCTAACTCCACTTTCTTGCCGACTCCTTGTATCCCTGTATACCTCTCTGGGTTTGGGAATTCCAGGCATTCACTACCTTCTGAGAGAAGACATCACTTTGCATCTCAGATAGAAATCGATGTTCCACATTCGGTGTCTATGTCTTCGAGTTCGAGACTCCACCCACGAATGGTAACAACGTTTCAAAATGTACCTTACGTAGGCCTCTCTGTGCCTTGTATTTTTCGGCAGTATCACTCCTCATTCATTTAAACCCCAATGAATAATCGCCTCACCAGTTTAGAGATTCACAGTAACGCAACCCTTTTATCCCAGGAACCCGTCTAATGAACCAACCTGGTTACTTGCTGCGTCAGCATGATGACTTTATGCTTCGTACACAGTCTAATCTCTTTGTATGGTCCCTTTCTGGAAGTCCTCTCCATTAAATAACAGCCCGCCCTTTGGTTCTCAGTGTCATCCACAAACCCGGATGTATATTGCACTCAGCTCCCTTCTTCAGAATATTAGTATAGAGTGTAAAAAACTGATGCCATCGGACTGATAGCTGTGGTACTCCAGTAGATACACCTTTATCATGAAGATCCATTAATCCTGACTCTCCGATTTCTATGTGCTCACCAATCATCATCCCATGTTAATACATTATCCATCATCCTACGAGCTTCTGTCTTGTGTAAGAACTTTTGTTTTGTAATACTTTGTGGAAAATCTCTGAAAAGCCTGGTTTCTACCAGATCCCCTTTATCAAGTCCGCTTGTTACATTCTCAGGCATCTCCAGAAATACATTGCATGATTTTACAGGGTAAAGTATAATTTCCCTTTCACAAAACCACACTGACCCTATGCGAGCTTTTCTGAATGTCCATGCTGGCCAGGTTTTCCAAATTAAGCTCGTCCCATCTGCTTTCATTTGGCCCATAGGCCTCTAAATGTTTCCCATTCACATGTTTGTACAAATGAGTTTTAAATGTTGTAGCTGTACTGGCATCTACTACTCTTCCTCTGGCAGCTCATCCCATACCCACACCACCCATGGTATAAAAACGTTGCCCTTTGGTCCATTTTAAATCTTCCCCTTTCACCTTCAACTTCTGCCTACTTTGGTTGAACTCACCCATCCCGTGGAATATATCTTGACTATTCACCCTATCCATACCTCTCATGATTTTACAAACTTCTATAATGTCAGCCCGCAACCTTCTACACTTCACCTGATACAGAACAAGCATTTAAAGATAAATACTGCAAATTTGAAACTATATTAAACATGACAGGTAAACAAGACTCAGCCCAAACTTCATATGGTGATTTGTTTTTCTCCATACTACGATACTAAGGCAGCATGAAATGATTACTAGTGCCAATAAGAAGTCAAACACCTGAAATCCTTTGTCTGAAGGGGGTGATGATCTTGACAGTGAAAACATATTTATGGCCAGATCTATATGATGCCACATAGTCAACATTCTCCATCCTTGCCTCGCTATGACATTGTGTGGTAGTGCCTTCTTTATCTTGCACTCAGTAGAGAGAATCCCTTTCCCCCATTCAAACCTTAATTTAAACCCATTTTATATAATGTTCTCGTTCGCCACTGCGAAAAACCCGCTTATCTTTGCCACACCCTCTTTCCCTTGTCACCCATCCCCCACCTCTGTCAAGGGATTAAAAAGCCAAGTTTCCAATCCTTTTTAGTTCTGAAGAAGTATCACACTGGGCTTGAAATGCTAACGCTGTTTCTCTGTCTCTGCAGATGCTGACAGACCTGCTGAGTTTCTCCAGAAATGAATAGGCACAGAACAAATCTTCACTAAACAAATAACTATGGATACTGGAAATAAAAATTCAAAAATTTCTGGAGACACTGGGACCTTTGTAGAGGGTCACTGGATCTGAAATTTTAACACTGCATTCATTCCAGAAGATGTTGCAACATCTTCAGCAATTTCTGTTTTTGTACAATTTCCAAAGAAGGACGTCAAAGATGCTCAAACATCCTGTCCAACCTGGAGAGCCGTACACTGGGAACTGAACAATAACGCATGGTGACAATTTCCTTGACTCTGAACCACATAAGTCTGTCATCACTGACACTACAGAGCTTTTAATCATGGTCAGGGAGAAAAACAGAGGGAAACACATTCACTTCAAATACAAAAGTTGACATTGTGGAATAGAAACGATTTAGATTATTGCTTTAAATGGATTGAGTCAAAGTAACAAATTCGAGAAGTGACACCAAAAAGAGACCTTCAGCAGAATGAGAATATGAAAATGGAAGTATTGCCGCATCAGAAACTAGAGTAGGTCACAGAATACAGGGCTGATGGGTGAATGGGTCTCGGTGTGAACTGGGGGACAGTCAGTAGAATTGAATTGTAAAGCTGTTTCATTCCATCTCCAACTCTGACATCTCCCTGGCAATGTGAAAAATTACTCAACGATGCCCCATTCCCTAAGAGGAGAACAATTACAATCTGACCAATTACCACCCCCTCAGAACCATCACGATAATCAAATTGGTGGGAGTTTTTTTTGACAGAGCTGTCAAGCTGCACAGAAATAATCTGCTTATTGTGGTTTGCCTTAGGTCCCCATGTGGAGGTGGTGCTGTTGTGGAAATGTCACTGGATTACTAATTCAGACCAGGTTAATTCTCTGGCAGCTAGTGGAAGTTACAAGTAATTAATAAAATAATGAGACCCACGATCTGGTGTCAGTAACAATGATCTTGTGTCCAATGTTAATTGTAAACATCGATCTCCTTCCCCAACGTAATTTCAGGAAGTGAATCACCCGTGCTTTCCTGGTCTGGCCTAAAAGTGGCTCCAGACACACAGACATGTGATAAACTTTATCAATGGTCTCTGAATCGGCCAAGCAAGACACTCAATTGTATCAAACTGCTCCGAGATGTTAAAGTATAAAACTGGACATGACTCCTGGCACCAGCCTCAGTATCGGAAAAGGAAACGGGAAACACCATCCTGTTGACCCTGCAGGATCTCCTTCCTAACATAGAACAATAGAACAATAGAACAATACAACACAGAACAGGCCCTTCGTCCCACGATGTTGTGCCGAACTTCTATCCTAGATTAAGCACCCATCCATGTACCTATCCAAATGCCGCTTAAAGGTCGCCAATGATTCTGACTCGACCACTCCCACGGGCAGCGCATTCCATGCCCCCACCACTCTCTGAGTAAAGAACCCACCCCTGACATCTCCCCTATACCTTCCACCCTTCACCTTAAATTTATGTCCCCTTGTAACACTCTGTTGTACCCGGGGAAAAAGTTTCTGACTATCTACTCTATCTATACCCCTGATCATCTTATAAACCTCTATCAAGTCACCCCTCATCCTTCGCCGTTCCAACGAGAAAAGGCCGAGAACTCTCAACCTATCCTCGTACGACCTATTCTCCATTCCAGGCAAAATCCTGGTAAATCTTCTCTGCACCCTCTCCAAAACTTCTGAGAGCTTGTGAAACATTTACAGAGCTTTCCAACAGACTGCACAGAAACATTGTGAAATGAATAGGCTATTCAACACATTGAGAATTCCCCATGCTATTTCATGGCCAAACATCTCCTGAATGCAGTTACCCCCCTACAATGTTCATATCGTAATTAAACATTATGAAATATAAAATGAGAACTGCTGTAGGGCCTTCTGCCCATCAATTTTGCTCCTCCATTCAATATACAGCAGTTCTCCGATAACACGTGTTTATTAAATACAATTTGACTGCAATGCAATTCATGTACCGTTTTCTATAAAGTGAATTCCCATTCACTGTGACGCGATTCCTTGCCAGGCACCAGCTGAACTGCAAAATCCAGATTCGGGATCTTCTTTCTGCAAATTGCACAGTCAATGCATTCACCAAAACAAGAATGCAATCCGCTCTGCAAGCCTTGAAACTGAGCCTGGAACTGGGAATTGTAGTCTGCATTTAGGAGGAACTTTATTTCAAACCGGGGTGGGGGGTGGGGATAGAATCTTGAGGAGAACTGGAATTCTGCATCACGTGTTCAGTCAGCCTCGCACGCATACTGGTGAAGAGTGTGGTGAAAGGTACACTGCTGTAGTGTGAAAGTTTCACATTTACAGCACAGTTCCATAACAATATGTGATTTAAAGGTTTATTTAGACTGTGCTAGTGTGCGTGTTAGACTAAACTTATTTTTTGTTATTTACTGATAGTTGGGGGGGGGGGGAGCGGAGATGTGCCCCTTACCCTCTTTTCCCCATTGGCTCCATTATTAATATTGCACGATTTTTTACAACACAGTGTTGCACTGGAACACAGACACCGTGTTATTGGAGAACAACCTGGAATGATAACTGATCTTCTATCTTCACACTATATCCTGCTCTCTCCCTATCCCTTTAATTTCCAGAAATCCTTATTTATATTCAGCGCCTTGGCTTCTACAGCCTGATTTGGGTGAGAGCTCCCCAGGGTACTAGTCTCTGAGTGCAGATATTTATTCTCATCACAATGCAGACTGGTCTGCCTGACCCTAATACAGTGACCCCTTGTTTTAGACATCCCAGCCTGGGAAATTATCATCCCTGCTTCCAGTCCGTCTCATACTGTCAGGGTTTTATATATTTCAATGAGATCTCCACTTATTTTCCTGAAGCCCATGGAATACAGGCCCAGTTTCCCCAACTCTGCTCCCACAACAAACCTGTCATCCCAGAAATCAGTTTTCACTGCTCTCCCTCAATGTCAGGATTGTCCTTTACTGGGTGAGGAGGCCGAAACTGCACACAATACTGCGCAATGTTCGAGATGGGGTCCAACTAAGGCCATTACAGTTACAGTAAATGTACCTTACTCCTGCATTCAAATCCCCCTGAAATGAAAGTGAATACACCACTTATCTGCCTAACTGCCTTCTGCTCCTGCAATATTGCTTTCAGTGACTGGTGTACAGGGAGATCCAGATTCTTTTCAATGTTACAGTTCCCCACTTGTTGGGCCTATATAGACTTGTCAGCGTACCAACGCCATTCCCAGTATTGACTTCTGGATTCAGAACTCACTAACCTACATGGACTCAGAGGGCTGCACAGAAATAAACAAAGATGCAGCTTAAGTTCATTTATAGATCAACATTTTTCAACCAATCCCTTTTCAAATGATAGGCTGCCGTTTTATTGTTCACTTCAAAGTACACAATATCTCATCTCTCCCGTTGCTCTCCATCTACCACGTATTAGACCAGTCACTCCACTTGTCTCAATCACCTTGGAGCTTTTTTTACATGCCACTCATACAAGCTAACATCGTTTAGTGCTGTCAGCAGACTTGGGAATATTGCATTTGAGCCTCTCAACCAAAGATATGATGTGTATTGGGAATTGCTGCATCCCAAATCCCAATCATTTTTATATCCTCCAAGCCTTCCATTCAAAAACATGGTTTTAATCTTACTCACTGTTTCCTGCCAGCTCTCCCATTCTAACACTATGACCATGTATTAGCCCCAGTCCTGCAGGATTTTAATTCGCACAATAGGCTTAGGGCTTTATCAAAAATCTTTCTGAGATTCCAATCGTATTGCGTTGATACCTTCTCCATAATTTTGCTAAAATCCACTTTCTCAAATATGATTCTTATTTCATAAGTTACTGTTGACTTTGTCTATGACTATTAATTTCAGTCCATTACTTTCTCTAAAACTGCATAGTTCCTAATTTCATTATATTCCCTTTTTCTCACCAGACTAACGTTCCCTAGTATTGTTGGGAAGCTTTCTTTTTTGTTTTGTTTTCTTCTGTGAAGGCACAACTAAGTATTTGCTCCATAGTTCTGCTATTTCCCTGTCCACAATTCTCTGGTATCAGACTGCAAGAAAGCTGCACCTTTTTCTCTTTATTTTGCCATTGACATATTTTCAGAAGATATTACAAGTTCACGCATATAAACTTTGATAAGATATTCTTCAGAAACCTATCAATTCCTAACTTAAGCTAGTCAATGATTGACCTTCCACAGCCATACAATTACAGAAGCAGAGACTCTGTACCATCAGAAATACAGACCCACTTTCTGACACAAGACCCGTACCGTGAGTCGTATGGCATTTCAAGTGCACAACCATGTATATTATAATGGTTGTGAGGTTACCATGACAACTCATCTCTCAAGAAGTGCATTCCAGACCCCAACACCCTCTGGGTGAAAAACCGTCCTCAAATCTTCACTAAACTTTAAATCCTTCACTTTAAAAGTGTGGCCATTTGACGAAAAGGAACAACTGCTGTCTATTCACCCTATCCATGTCCCTCGTAATCCTGTCCTTCAGAATCACGGTCCCCTCATCCTTCTCCGCTCCAAACTAGACAACCCGAGCTTATCCAGTTGCTCTCCATAGCTGATATGTTCCATCCCAGGGAACATCCTGGTGAATCTCCTCTGCACCCTGTCCAGTGCAATCACATCCTTCCTCTAATGTGGCTCCCAGAACTCCACAAAGTATTCCATCTTGGCCTCACCTAAGTTCTGCATTGCTCTTTTAATCTATGCCTCGATGTATTATGGCTGTGTTTACGCTCCCCTATGCTTTCTCAAAAAATTATTAACCACTCTAGTCACATTCAGGGATGTGTGTAGAAACACCCTCTGAGCTTCCTGGTGTGCTGCCATTCATTGAGTCCTCCCCTGTCTGGTTCCTTCTTCCAAAGTGTATCAACTCATGTTTATCAGGGTTACATTCCATCTGCCATTGATCTGTTCATCTGACCATTCCATCTTCCGGTAACATAGGGCCTTTCTCCTTACTGCCAACCACCCGACCAATGATTGTATCAAACACAAACTTACTTATCAACACCACACCCCCCCCCCCCCCACCGCTACCGGTCCATATACACAGCTCCATCATTTATGAATACCACAAATAATAAAGTTAAAAATCACACAATATCAGCTTATAGTCTAACAGGTTTATTCGGAGGCACTAGCTTTCAAAGCGCTGCTTCTTCACCACGTGGTTGTGCACTTTGAAAGCTCATGCCTCCGAATAAACCTGTTGGTCTATAACCTGGGGTTATGTGATGTTTAGCTTTGTCCACTCCAGTCCAACACCAGCACCTCCAAATCACAAATAATAAAGGACACATCTCTGATCCCCATGGTGCACCATTGGACACTGGCCTCCAGTCATACAGACAGCCTTCTACCACCACCCTATGTTACCTAACACTAAAGTTGATTTGGATGCAACTTGGCAAGTCACTAATGTGTCCTACCTGTTGTCTTGTTATCCTGTTCCGCTTGACAGACTTGTAGAACATCTGGAGATTCTCCCTAATCTTAATTGCCAGCAGGTTTCTATACCCCTGTGTTAGTCCGTCCACTCCAAGTGAAGAATTTCCTCCTTATTGCAGTCTTCAATGGCCTGTCCCAGATCCTTGCATTATTTGCCTTGAATGTGGAAAAGACAGCAAGGGAAGCAGTCTGTTATTTTCCAACTTGTCATATGTTTTGTGAATTTTCTGATTTCACTGTGACCCACCTCTCATTCTTTGATACTTTAGAAAACATAGGCTGAGTTTCCACATCAGGCAATCTCACCATCTGAAAGATTAATCTCGAGAATGTCCATTGCACTTCCTCTGTGGTCAGTATATTCTTTCTGAGACTCGGTCACCAAAACTGTGCACAATACTTCAGGTACAGTCCCACCAACACGCTGTCAAACTGCTTCAACATGTCTTTACATCAATGTTCGGACTCTTTTAAATGAAGGCGAACCAAACTTTAACTTTCCACTGACATATATTCCTCCAAATACCCATCACATTCATTGAGTTTACAAACTCATTGTTTGAATTCTCATCGAAACCCTTCCGAAAATCCAATATATGCCACTTCTATTGGTTCCCCATTATCTATGCTGTAAGAAACAACTTCAAATTATTCCGAAGTTTATCAAGTTTCTTTAACAGAAATGGATGTTGATACTCTCCAGTGTTGCTGTTAATTTCTACATATCAAAAATCTCATCCTTTGTAATATATTCCAACAGTTTCCCTAGAGATTTCACGTTAGTTAGTCTGCAGTTCTCCAAACTATGTATTTTTCCCTTTGTAGCTGCTTGGATCCCTTCCACCCATCTACAAAGCTTGTCTCACGTTTACTAACTTCCATTTATCTGCAATGATTTTTGGTCTCTGCAGAATGTACAGGAAAATGAAACACAGTCATCGACAGCGCAATTAATACTTCTAGTGGTCATTTATTTCTGACATTTTGATAGGAAGTACATCTGTTTCGTCAGACTTAGCAATGCTCAATCCAGCTCCATGTTCAAGTACTACCTTGTTACTAATATGAATTTACTTTATTTCTTTAGCTGCCGAAGGCCGATATGATCA
The DNA here is from genome assembly GCF_047496795.1 of Chiloscyllium punctatum. Lineage (NCBI taxonomy): Eukaryota > Metazoa > Chordata > Chondrichthyes > Orectolobiformes > Hemiscylliidae > Chiloscyllium > Chiloscyllium punctatum. The sequence goes on from NC_092768.1 coordinate 61,568,218, forward strand.
CTTGGTATTTCTGGATCTTCCTGCATGAAGACAGATGCAAAGTAACTGGTTCTTTTCTTGGCCATTTCCCTATTCTCCACAATGACCTCTCCTCTCCCGATTACAAATTTCCACATTTGACCTTGCTTTTATTTTGTTTCGTTTGAAATATAGATCGTCGACTGATGCAGTCATTGTGTTCCTGTTCGTTAGCATGCACGTTCTCTTTTTGATTTCCTTATCAGTTTCATGGCCTTCCTTGTCTGGATCGTTAATTTCTGAGAATTTTCAGGTTTCCACAATATCTGGAATTATTCTGAAGTCACTTCCCATGATTAATATATTTTCTAATTTGTTATGTTAACCATCATTGAGTCACTTTCCCTTTCTTTGGTGTTCGTACCTGAAATATATCGACATATTTTTCAGACTTTGCAGTATTCATATAAATCTCCTGGTCCTGACCAGATATATTCAGGAACACTGCAGAAGGATAGAGAAGAAATTGCGGATGTCCTGGTTGGCTCTTTTCCATCATCGCTGGCCAACGACTGAGATCCTGGACGACTGGAGGGTAGCAAATGCTGAACCCTTATTCAAGAAAGGCTACAAAGATAAACCTGGGAACCAAAGGCCAGTAAATCTAAAATCTAGTAGGTAAGTTACTTGAGAAGGTTCGGAGAGATTGGATATACATGCATTTGGAACGGCAGAGTATGGTTTGGAGTAAGATTAGAATGGTACTGGAAAAGCAGATGAGGTCAGGCAGCATCAGAGGAACAGGAAAATCGGTGTTTCGGGCAAAAGTCCTTCATCAAATTCGGCATGGTTTTGTGCATGGGAGATCATGACTCACAAATTTGTTGGAGTTCTTTGATGAAGTGACCAGCAACGTTGAGGAAGGCAGGATGGTATACATGGATAAAGGGAGGACTGCAGATGCTGGAGATCAGAGATGAAAATGTGTTGCTGGAAAAGCGCAGCAGATCAGGCAGCATCTAAGGAGCAGGAGAATCGACAGTGCAGGCATGAGCCCTTCTTCGGGATTCCTGAAGAAGGGCTCATGCCCGAAACGTCGATTCTCCTGCGCACGATGGTATACATGGCCTAGATGGATTCCAGTAAGACCTTCAGTAAGCTTCCACATCGTACACAGCTCTGGAAGGTTAGATCACATGGAATTGAGGGGGAACTGGTAAATTCGATACAAAACTGGCTTGATGGTAGGAAGCAGAGGGTAATACGGGAAGAATGCTGGTCAGACTGGAGATCTGTGACTATTGGAATAGCTCAGGTGCTCGTGCTGGGACCACTACATGTTACATATATCTATGATTTAGATGAGAATGTACTGGCATGATTTGTAAGTATGAAGACAACGCTAAAATGGGCAGCATCATACAGAGTTAGGAAGGTTACCAGAAATTTAGAAATTACAGCAAACCCTTGATCAGCTGGGGAAGTGGGCTGAGAAATTGCAAATGGACTTTAATATAGATCAGTGAAAGCTCTTGCATTTTTGCAAGTCAAATCAAGTTTGGAGTTTCATGGTGAACGGTTGGGTCCTAAGGACTGTAGTGGAACAGAGGGACCTTGGAATTCAGGTGCATGTTTCTCTGAAAGATGATTCAGAGGTAGAGAGGGCAGTGAAGAAAGCTTTTGGCACACTGGCCTTCATCAGTGTATATCACTGAGTTTCGAAATTAAGGAGTTACGTTGCAGCTATACAGGATGCTGGTGAGACCATACTGGTAGCGTTATGTTCAGTTTTGTTCACTGGGAGGCAAGCAATGGTTGTTGAAGTCATAGATGTTATTAAACTGGAAAGAGTGCAGGACAAATTTACGACAATGTTGCCGTCTCAATGATCTGAGTTATAGGGAGAAGTTGGATAAGCTCGGACTTTTTACTTTAGCGTGTATGAGACTGAGGGGGATCTGATATAAGTATGTAAAATTATGACAGGCATGGTCATTGTGAATAAACTCAGTCTTGTGTTCCCAGTGTAGGGCAATCACAGACTAGAGGGAATCAGTTTAAGGCCAGAGGGAAAAGAATAAAAGGGAACCTGAGGAATAAAAGGGAACCTGAGGAAGAACTTTTTAAACAGTGGCTGGTACGCATATGGAATGAGCTACCAGCAGAAGAGGTTGAGTTGGCTACTTTCACAACCTTTAAAAGGCATTTGGCCAAATACACGGATAGGAAAGTATTACAAGGATACAGGCCAATGACAGAGAAGTCGGGGTAGCGTGGATGGACATTTTGTTGGAATAGATTATATTGGACCAAATGGTCTGTCTCCGTGCTGCTGGACTCTATGACTCTAACAATCATTGCTTGCCTCCCACTGAATGTTATATTGTACTTTCCCAAATTACTGGAGCAAACTTGACCCTCTAGCCTCCGGGCTTCCATGATGTTTAACCAGAACGATCAAGCATTCCATATTGTATGCAAACACCGTGTAAAATCCACCTAATTAACGTCACTATTCCTTAAAAGCTGCTTCAGTACAAGGTTATTAATTCGTCATTCTGACCACACAACACCAAATCCTGCTCTCTAATTTGCTTCACAACATACTCTTCAACCCACTTCATATACACTTACGGAATTTATTTTACACAACAGGAGCAGTCACTTCGTTAATGTAGTTTATATGCAGCTTGAGATCATCCAATAAGACTGCGGTATCCACAATACTTGCCTTTCTAATTTCCAGAGCATGTGATGCTGTGATTGTCTGCAGCCGTTTGGTTTGGATATGTAACACTCCAATATTTGCTTCTCATTCCCATTTGTAAGCTCTACCCAAACTGATTCTGTGGAAGCTGAGGGACAGGTCTTTGTCATTCATAGTGCTAGACTTGGACAAGACATTCGAGGAGACTCACCTCGACGCTGAGATGATCCGAAGAAATGTCCATCAATACAGGACAAGCATCAATATCCTCCCCACTCTGTCAGGATAAAGGTCACCATATTCTCTCTGCTTCCTCACACTCACTGTATATCTGTTATAGCACCTACCCACAGACAATCCTCATGCTCTATCTCCAAATAAGGCTCAGGCACTACTACTAGCACTATTTAATTCAGCACCTTCCTTCCCACACTTTCTCTGTCACCTACGCAATAACTCTCACACTAATAATACTATATGGATTCAAAACTGTCGACTGACTCATTAGGACACCTCAAAATTTCCCCCAGCCCCACTTCCACCAGCAATAACAGCAGGGCCACCCACTCCTGCCCTCACTCCCTCCCTCCCTTTCTCCCATTCCAAGAGAAACAGCCTGAAATAGGACAGAAATGGCCAAGCCTTGTGGTGGAGTTCCCAATATCCATTCCCTCACCCACCTATCGCCCGCCATGTGGGGAGGACCCTAGTACAAGATGGAGTGGACTGGGACGCCTCACGTGGAGTTTCTGAAACATCCACGTCCCACCAACCGATTAAGGAGCAGTGCTCAGTGAAAGACAATTCTCACTTTAAACCCACTGGCAATTCCAACGATAGTCCTTTCACTCCCCCCAAAAAACACAGATACCTCACTGCACAGTGATGCAGACACAGACATACACAAAATTATTGTTAAACACCCCAATATACGAACAAACACAATACACACAAGGGGATAGGCATGCACACGCTTAGAAACACACACAGACATATAGTCACACACAAATAGGCACAAACACAGAGAGAAATACACAGGCTGGTACACAGAAGGGCAGACGTAGACACACAAATGTACAGATGACAAGCAGATGAACGCACATACGCGCACACAGACACAAACTCTATTGTCATTAAGGCACAAATAGATGAGCTTTTGACTTGTAAGGGTATCAATGATCCTCGGGGAAGGCAGGATAATGAGGTTGAGGAACATATAAGAAATTATTGAATGGCATATCAGACTCTATTGGTCGAATAGCCTCATTATGCTCCTTTTTCGTGTTCATGTGGTGTTATGCTATCAGGTGTTCTCTTCCCGAGACAGCAGCAGAGGCTGGGTTTGATACATATTTTATTGGACAGGGTCAGTGGAAATGTGGGACAGGTTTTGAGTCGGGAATGATTTATGTTTATTCCTAATTAGTCTCTCTTATGTCTGAAAAGAGGTGGTGATTTGTTGTTCAGTTAACCCAGTTTTAAAATAACAGGTCCCACAATGAAATAAGGACGTCCCTTTCACTTTAGTGTTGTGCTACCTGTGGTGTCCTCATCCTCAGGGAGCAGTGAAGACTCGGTTATTGAAGATATTCAAGGCTGAGCGCGACTAACCTTTGCTGGACAGGAGAATCAATGTTTAATAGGAACAGATAGGATACGGATGGTCAGACACACTTGGATCAGCAATGAGCATTCCGAATGGTGCAGTCAAATAGCGCTGCTGCCCCTACGCCATGTTTTGTTCCTCAATGTTTATTTTCAGGCTGCAAAGGGTTACCTGATGGAGTGCCTTAGAGATCACTGTGGGGTCATCAATGACCAATAGTCCGTATCAAAGATCTGGAGGAAGGGGAGGGAATGGCTTGGAGTTCAATTAGATCATACACAAAATGGTCATTCAATGTGTCATCAAATGGAGTTAGTGAGTCTGCAATGTGATACAGGCAGGGAAGGTTAGTGAGCAAACCTTCATCAGAAATTACATAAGGTAAGTTGTCTATTTTGGCATGAAGGTCAAAATAATGGTAAACAATTTAAATGGAGAGAGATTGCCGAACTCTGTGATACAGGCGGTTTCCATGTTTCTGGGACATGAATCATATGAAGTCAATCCGCTGATGCAGAATGTGATTTGGAAGGTAAGTGGAATGATGCTGTTTTTGGCACAAGGTATCTGGTTTAACCGCAGGGATGTTTTATTGCATCTGTGCAGGTCGTTGCTGAGACCACACCTGATGCACTGTGTGCAGGTTTGATCCCCTAATCTAAAATGAAAGGATTTAATTATTTTCGAAGATTTTCAAAGAGGTTTCCCTTCACTCATTCCTGTATGCCGGCCTTTCGTTATGGTGTATAATCAGTTTCGATCTTAGCTGAGAAATAGTATTGAACAATCCATGACTTTCTGAAAAGTGTATGAACTGGATGCACAGTCAGGGAGACTAAAGCAAGAGAATAAATTTTAAGAAAAAGATGATTGATATTAACAAACATACTATGAAGACACCTACCGATATTTACAAATTACCCAGACACATGTAAGCATGTCTTCAAATTATAAAATGTGGACTTTTTTTACGATCTAAAGGAATTGTGTACAACAAGAGCAATGACGCACTTGCCTAAAATCCATAATCAGGTTTTCCTTAGAATGTTCCAGTGGAGCACATCTGGACCAGTTTCCTGTTCAATTGACTTTATTATATGTGTCAACACAGAGAGGGATAAAAATGTTCCCTGGCTGAAAAGCAGCAGCCAATTGATCTCTCTCTCTTACTTTGTTCCGCCTGATAGCAAAGTGTGAGACCATAAAATCCCTGAGTTATCTGTACCAGTTGTGAAGGATTCCTGGTAAGGATTCAATGGAATCTCTCCACTTCCTGAAACAAAGGGAATTCTGCCAAATCCAACTATTCCAGAATGAAATCCAACTACCAGTAGCTTGTCTGAGAAGAATAATTTCAAAGCAGAATACCGTTTGGGGCACTCTATCATTTTATCATTTGTTATGAGTTCAATTTTCTGTGTCTTATATTTTTCTAGAAATTGACCTACTCTGAGACCTATATCACTGGCCACCTGTCTAAACTGGTTGCATTTAAGATTGGTGTAACCAGTGGAGGAGTGGGACTCGAAAAGGAAACAGTGACCCTCCAACATTGGTTGGAACACAAATTAGAGATTTTCAAAGGGCTGTCAAGTGGGAATTCCCTTCCCCAGAAGTTTGTAGTGCCCAGATGTCTGCATTTATTCAACGTTGATTTTAGTGACATTTGACAGGCAAATGAATTTAGGAAAATGGTATATAGACAGAAAAGTGCTGCTGAGACCACAATCATATCACCCATGATGTCTATGCATGGTGGAGCGGTGGCAAAGTTTCTAATGGCCCACTCCTGCTGTTCAGTCCTATGTTCATATGTTCCATTTAACGCCTCACAGCTGCTGCAAGGAGCAGATGGAGCCCACTTACTTCAAATACCTTGTCCACAGTAACACAGGATCTCATTCAGTCCCTCCTGATTGTCACACACGTTTGGGTGTGGGTTAGAAAAGACTGCTCTCGTCTCTATAGAGTATGCCCTCTCGACAACTTGTGCTTCATTTGTTGGTCATGGTGTAGACCCAGATTCACTGTGATTGCAGCCCCTATACCTCACACAGGGATGACTCACAAAATACTTTGTTCTCTCTGATTGCAACGTTCAATAACAGACCGTTCAGGAAAATTACAGCCATTAATTTTGCAATTGCAGGATATGAGGACATAAGGAACAGGATCAGGTAATGCGGACGATTAAGCCGTTGTATACCATCAACCATCATGGTTAATCTACTGTTGACATTAACTCCTTTTAATGCTCAATTCTTCACACTCCTTAGCTCTCTGACAGTTCAAAATCCATCTACCTTCTCCTTAAATACTTTCAGTGATGTAGCTCCCATAACTTTCTAGCCCAGATAATTCCTGACAGCGATTACCCTCTGTGAGAGGAAAACACTCCCTGTACATACACCGTCACCTATTAATATGAACAAGAGGTGAACGCAGGGATTCAGGAAAGAGTGAATGGCCTTGATATCAAGACAGTATTTGACGGAGGATGGCATCGGGACCACCTACTTATTTGAGCTGAATGGGAATCAGGTGTAAACTTCCACTTGTCTGGGTCTTTCAGAGCACAAAGAAAGATGTTTGTGGTTGGTGGCCAATAATCCTTTCAGTTCCGGGACATCTCCTCACGTTAGCCTCCTCAGCACAAACACCTTCAGCTGTTCCATCAATGTCTTTCCCCATCATAAGCTCTGAAGTTGGGATGATGACTGAAGATCACACAATGTTCAGAATATTTTGTCCCCGACCACAAGAAGAGGGACAGCACATTCAATCCTCCTGCCTGTTCCACAGGAAGAGAAGGGTCAGTATATCGAGCTGTTAAACAAGAACAGGCAGAGGCCAATCAAACACTTTAATCTCATCCATGAGACAAGGAGGAGGCTATTCAGCCCCACGAGATAGTTATACAGTAACAGGAGGGTGTCAGTGATACACCAATATGACAAACCAATGAAACCGAGAATGCACTGATAGAGGAATCCATGATGTTAATCATGGTTCCATTGTTTGCAGAACGTGTGCTACTTTAACAAGATTTGCTGGCAGTGAGGAGGTAAGTCAACTATTTTGTGTCAAGTCTCAAGCAGGCATCTTCCATCTCCGAGAAGACACACCCATGTTCTCCATGGAGGTCAGAAGCTGCAGGGAAGAGTTAACTCTTTTATAATGAAGGTATTGCGGCTGTTGTCAGGATTATGGATAACATGACGTTCATTGCAGGATCACGCACCAATTGGACTGTATTAATGTTTGGAGATTTTATTCAAAAGCCTGGACCCCTCTCTCTCTCCTGTCAATTGAAATAGGGAGTGGGTTTGGTTGGGTCGATCATTCTCAAAGGCTCTTAAACTATCGATAATCATGTAACCCAAGTGAAAAAAAATGTCATCTGAATTTATCACCGTATCAGTGTCTGTTTAGATCATCATGAGTGATTGTCCATCCCCCTTAAGGTTCAATGCAATCACCTCTTATTCTCTCACGGAGTTTCACTTTCTGTTCATGGTGCCATCATCCCAGGGATTAGTCTGGTGAAATGTGAGAGAAAGTCAATCTACAGTACCCCAAATCTGCCTCAACAATACTCTTAGGGATGATCGTAATAATTCCCTTCTCTCACTTAGGCATCGCCGTTTTTTTCCTGTGCCACAAAACACCATTCCTTCTCTATGCCCTAGACTGACACGGAATTTGTAAGTTCATTACAGCTGTATGACAGCATCAATAAAGGTAGTACCAGAGATGTCTATGGAGATGTGCATCACTTTCGGGGAGTATTTCAATGAGATTGAATACACCCAAAATAGGCGATGATCACCTACCTGAATGGAAGTGAGCTGTAGGAATACGGGAAACAAAAGAAGGGAGCTATCTTTACTTCTGGTCTTCTCTCACAGGATGTATGCAGCCCTGGTCAGGGCAACATGTTATGCCAATCTTGAACTGAGTGGCAGGTTCAGCTGCTCCACAGGACAGTAAAGAGTAAAACGCATAGCTATGGGTTGTAGTGTTACAACACAGGATAAATATTCCTGCTTAATTAAAACCAGCAACAGAGAAAAGATCTATCCCATGCAGTAATCTGTGATAATTCTAGATTCCAAATCTATTTAAAGTAAAAATTAACAACTTTATTTCTTAAAGTCTATCAGTGAATAATAAACGAACGACTATTTGCAACTTCTTCCTCTAACCGGTCTTTGACCTTCCCCCTCCACAATACTAGTCCAATAAGACTCCTAATTAAGATTTACAAAACAAGACTTCTTATCCCAAAACCAGGAAGCTTTCGGTTCTTCTCCATATTCCTGCCTTCTTTTCTTCTTGTGAATTCTGCTTCACTAGTTATTCATCAATAAAAGTACAATTAGTAGAGCGTTTCTTCAGGCAGTCTTTGCCTTCTGGTAGCTTGGCAGTTCTCCATTGAACTGTTCAATTTTCGACAGTCTTGTACCCCAAACCGTCGGATAATGTCATTGGCTTTTAAGATTGTCAATATATTAAATTCAAACTCGATTGGAGGTGGGTTCTTTCGGATATAATTTAAACTGTTTGGCTGAATAGGTTTTTGTCTCGAGACAATGAGCTAAACGAGTTGTTACATTATATCTATTTTTCCAAACACTTGGTGCTGTCAGGTGGCTATTGCTGACTTTTAATTCTCATCAAGGTACCGTACACCCACATGTTCATCACCAAAGTCACACGGAAACCTGACTAGGGAAGCATGACACACATTGATTTCACGAAAGGACTTGAGTCAAGCAGATGGGTTTTTAATAATAAATCATAATGGTTACTTTTAAATTCCACCAATTTCCTTCATGTTATAACAACTGACTATTATTCTGTGGCTCTCGATTATGAGTCAATGGATTGACCACCAAAAACTCTTTTCCCATAGGTGCAGAGAAAAAGTTAAATATCCTCAAGAGCAGTTATTGAGTGACAGACAAGCGGTTCAAAAGAACTTGAAACAATTGCATCCGGATTGAACAAAGGCACAAATATAATTGGTTGAAATATTAGAGAAGTGGTGAGACAAGTTGCTATTTCACCCAGAGTTATGATAGGGATCTGGGAGTCACTCATGGAAGCAGATTACAGGCAGAAACTCTCAAAACATTAGACAAAGGTGCCTGGATCTGCACCTGAAGGCCGAAAGTCTCCGGGAGACAGAACTAGGGCTTTTTGAAAACGTTACTTCTTGTCCAGTGCAGACAGTGATCTCCTCTATACTGTGCTATTTTCTGAAGTTTTCAAATGTTACTAACATCTGACAGGATCAATAAGTAGGGATGAGGGAGAGGGCCGGGAGGAGCAGTATGTAAATTGATTAGCATCACAATAATACTGCTCCCATTCTTTATAAACAATGCTACTTCACTGTGTTGGCCTTTTTGTCCTTCCTGTACAAATGGGGAAATCTTTGATTATCCAGTTCTCAGTCGTGGTCCCACTGCAGCCCCATCTCCATAATGACAGATACCTGACCTGGTTCATATTATTTAAAGCTACCATTTCATTGGCCGTTTTGAAACGGTAGTAACGAATTCAGGGATGTCAGCAAGCACAGAGCCCAGGATGGTTGTAGGGTCCAGAGGAGGTTACAGAGATAGGAAGGTGTGTAAGGGCTGGGGCATACTACAGGGATATGGGTTGTTCTAAAGGTGGAAGGAGATTGCAAAGACAAGAATAGTTTAGATTTTAGTTGAAGTGAAAATGGAGCTGGACCAGCCAGATAAATATTCTGGCTACAAGAGCCCTATAGAGAGAAACCCTCCCTGAAACCTGATAAAAATATTACCTGAACAATTTATCACATGATATAGCATTCCTTGTCTCTGCACCAGAAATAAACATTCTGTCCACTGTGCCTAATAACGGCCAGTCTTTGGAACATCCTTCATGTTCCATGACCCTTCCCACTTCTATAAACCAACTGTTTTTTTACAAACACTCCTATTTGTGCCCTATGAAGTTCCCTGCTTCAAAACCCTCTTCTTCCTTATGGAGACGATATCACACAAATGGTGATCGAGTTTTTGGAAAGCGGTGAGAGATTAGTAAGAGACGTTCTGGGTGGAGGACGTTGAGATCGAGAGTTCGCAGAAAACAGAAAAAAAAGCTTGCACTGGTCCTGCAGGAGATTGATAACAGGAGGGTCTACTGAAAGGGACAGGACTTTCCTTCGATAATTTTACAGAGACAGTGTTAGCGAAACTGGAGGAGCTTTCAGAGAAGAGGAGATTTGTAGGTGTTAATGAACGTTACAGATACGTGGAATGTTTTTTAGAGTGATTGGAATAGGGTCAGTCAGGTAAACCTCATTAATAGATGTTCCCTGATTGGGATTGTGAACTTGGTCTAATCAGGGAATCCTGGCTGACATAAATAAACAGGAGCATCAGGGGTTCTGTTCATTATAGGAGCCGGCTCTGAGCTAACTTGGGTCACTGCCATGTATCGTCCATGTAGAAACAAAAGGTGATTTGGTGACGGGATACCGGCCTCTGTGGAGTTATTTCAGTTTTAACATCTGGTAGATATTGCAGAGAGATCGAGGGCTGGAGGTGTGTCCACAGATCAGGATGGATTTGGAATATGGAGGTTGCAAAGACAGTGAGCTGTGTCGGGGCAGAAGGTGGTTACAGAATCGGGAGCATTATCAGGACTAGGGGATGTTACACAGCTGGGGAGGCATTGGAGTAGGTTGCACAACAGGGAAAATTGTAGGGAGTGGAGCAAAGAAAGGAGATGGGCAGGCAAGGGTCAGTGCTGGAGGAAGTTGGAGATATAATGATCACTGTAGTGGCTGGAGTTTATGGAGATACTGCAATCTGTCAGGGCAGGAGGCAGTTAGTAATGTTGATTGGATTAGAGGAGATTGTACAGATTTGGTTTCTATGGATCATAGTAGTTGCAGCGAAGGAGAGAGCTGTAAAGATTTGAGAAGTTTTTTCTACAGAGAAAAGATTATCGAGGCTGGAGGAGACTCCAGAGAAAGAAGGCTTATATGGCCTATGTGAGTTACAGGGATCAGGAGGGCTACATTGGCCGATGGAGATTAGAATATATCATACAGGATCGACGAGGTTACAAAGACGGGATTTTTTGGATTTGGAGGACTCTCAAGACGTCACACTGAATGACACAGACGCCATATGACACAGAAGGGGGTCATTTGGCTGATCGCGGTTACACCAGCTCTTCAACTGAACTCTCTGCTGAATAATGATCTCCTCTTTCCCTCACATCGTTACACATTTATTTTGTATCAACAATCATCCAAACTCCTCCTGGATGTTTCAGTCAAACATTTAGTGACAATGGATCTTCGTGTATCCGAACTACTTGCAGAGATCTTTTTTCCAGGTATAAATCCTCTTTCTAGTTTCGAACCAGCATTACTCCATCTTTTTATAAGCTCACTATGAGGTTCCCACAGAGGATTCAGGGACAGTTCGATTTTGGCTCATGGTTTTCCCATAATTCCCCTCCCCCCGCTCTACTATCTCCCTCTGAACCTTCATCATTCCTCCTGGTCCCCAATCACATTCTCGATCTGATACCAATTCTATTGTTATTCTCCGTCACCATCCTCCCTTTCCCATTTGAGGGAAAATTCCTCGAATGGACCCAAGAGATCTTCTCTTTGAAGGGACCCAATTTTTCAGTTTATCTTTTTCTGACCAACTTGGTGTTCCAGTCAAACCTTTCAAGCTTCGTTCTTTCCCCATTAAAGGCTGCTCTGAGTCAACTAATGTTTCTTACTCTCAATTATTGCATATCATTCTCTACCAGCATCCTGAACTTTACAATAAAATGATTGCTGTGCCACAAAACGTTCCCCTACTGATACTGGATCCATTTGCCCCACCTTTTCCCAAGGACCAGGTCCAACAGTACATGCTGTCTTGGGATGGACACATACTCCTCCATGTAATCCAGAGACACTCATCCCTCATGACCGTCCACCAACAGTAACCCAGTCAATAAATTAAGTTTCTCAATGTAACTACTCTGTCGTATTTTTATAGCTCTCAAATAGCCATCTCCATCCTTTCCAATGATTGCTGGCCGACAGACTGTACCTCACAGTGTAATTGTACACTTTTTTGTTCTGTAGCTCCAGCCAAATTAATTTTGTACTTGGATGGATCCTCTTTCTCTTGGACTCCTTAACTAACGCTAATCAAAACCAGTACCTCTACCTTCATTCTTTCGCTTCCCTTCTAGCATTTTGGAATCCTTGATACCCAGCAATATTTAACACCCCGTCCTGCGTTTCCTTAAGCCAGCTCTCGGGGTTCAGTACATCAGATTTCCACACACCAATCTGCATCTGGAACTCCCCAAACTCCGAGTATTCATGTCTATGCAGAGTAGCTCAGATTAAGGCTTTCTTTCTTACTCCATCTTCCACTGATAAACTTGTTGTTGTAAATTTGTACCAACTGCTTATCCCATTATTTTGAGAATCCTGGTCGACTCCTCTACTGTTCCTTTTTGGATCCAAAGCACACGCCAAGTTATTGTCAATCTCTCCCAAACACCCTGTAAGAAATTCAGTCCCAGCTCTGTCACGTTAGCCCATCCAGCTTGTACAGTTGCTGCCTTCCCCAGAACCAGTCCCAATGTCCCAGGAATCTGAAGCCCTTCCTGCTGCACCATCGTTCCAGTCACACTCTGATATACCTAAAGCTCCGGAGTTCAATTCTCACTTGGACATGGCACTGGCAGTAACCAAGGGATTGCTACATTTGAGGTCCATCCACCTAGCTCCCTAAATTCTGAATCCCAGACCACTATACCCTTCCTACCCAGGTCATTCCTACCAACATGGACATGACCTTTGACTGCTCACTGCACCCCTCACTCCCCAGACGAATGTCCTGCAGACATCGTAACATTCTGGAATTACAGAAACGCCTACACCTTATTCAATTTCCTGACTCCCCTGTGCCTATTGCTCCTCCTTCTATCTCTCTCCCCTCCTGTACAGTCAGGCTGCTTCTGGTGCCACAGACATGGCTCCGACTGCATTCCCCTGAGCAGTCCACAACTTCATCAGCTTCCATTTTGGAAAACTGAATTGGGAGGTGAATTCAGAATATTCTTTCTTCCCTGATTAATTAATTACTGAGAATGAAGTTACCATCAGGGAGATAACAATATGGTTGACTCCCTTATTCAACTGTGGCTTACTGAGGGTAATGTATTATATTGGCTCAGAATTTCACATCTCCCTCTTATTTCTGAGATCAATCCTTACGTCACATGTTGAAAAAATAAATTTGCTAACTTCTATCCATTTACTGACAGTCGCTAATAACGGTATATTATCTGCCGATGAAGTTATAGCCTTTTCGGTGATGGCTCTTTTCCTTCTTTCAAACTCAGTAAAGGCAGGTCCCAGCAGCAGAAAGTTGTCTCTGTGACTCCCAGCGACGTGGAATCCTCCAGCTCTCACTCCACTCTGCTCCCTCGCAGGGTCACCGTCTCTGTGACTCCCAGGCACGATTAGGCCTCGATCATCAGTGCTGATTTAAATCCTCCAACTTTGCTGCCTCCCAGTTATGTGAGCCTCATTCTCCTGCCCCAAGTTGCTCCTTTACATGGTCACTCCCTCTGTGACTCCGTGCTGATTTCCAGCCTCCTGCTCTGCTGCTTCTCCAAACCGGACTCCCAGTCGCCCTCGATCTTCGCTGCTGATCTATATTCTCCCACTTTGTGCTGCTCTGTCTGAGGGTCTCTCCCCTCATGACTCCCATGTAATGGTAGGCCTCGAGCCTCAGTTGAGATTTATAACAGTCCATTCCGCAATCTCTCTTACAGGATCGCTGTTGTGCCTGGAAGACAGTGGAAAATAGGAGGAATAGACAGAGCAGGGGGTGTTACAGTGATTGAGGGAGATTTAGGGGATGGAACAGGTTATCTGGGGAGCTAGGCAGACCTCTACCAAGTAAAGCAGGTTACTGGAAGATACAGCGAGAGTTGCAGACACTGAAGAAGGCAAAAGAAATAAAGAGATGTTGGCTTGTTCACGACGGAGCTTTGTAAAGTCTAACGGGCTTTTACTGAGCTGCGTACAGAGATGTGTAGACTTCAACAAATGCAAATTAACAGCCAACATGTGTTGTATGGTAGTAGAGACTGTTGGAAGTTACAGAGTTAGAAGACTTGCAGTAACTGGGGGAATATAAACTTTTGGAGCACTGGTGGTGTTCAAGGTCCCCCAGGACATGAGGAGGTGCAGAGAATGGGCGCATTCCAAATAGTAGGATTGCAGGGATTGGAAGTCCTGAGATGGATAATAAGGATGAAAAGTGCCAATTTAAAACATACAACCATTGTAATTACAGAGATTTAAGGAAGGAAACCTGTGCTGTCATTGATTACAGTTATATGGAAAGTTACAGAAGCTGAAGGGGTTACAAATTTAAAAAGGGAGAGGTTTTAGGTGATCAGAAGTTTAAACGAGAATAAATAAATTTTAGAGCTCTCTAGCACAGATGGGAATGGAGGAGGTGAGATATTGTTAGGAACTATAAGAGTTAACTGCAAATTAACAGCCAACATGTGTTGTATGGTAGTAGAGACTGTTGGAAGTTACAGAGTTAGAAGACTTGCAGTAACTGGGGGAATATAAACTTTTGGAGCACTGGTGGTGTTCAAGGTCCCCCAGGACATGAGGAGGTGCAGAGAATGGGCGCATTCCAAATAGTAGGATTGCAGGGATTGGAAGTCCTGAGATGGATAATAAGGATGAAAAGTGCCAATTTAAAACATACAACCATTGTAATTACAGAGATTTAAGGAAGGAAACCTGTGCTGTCATTGATTACAGTTATATGGAAAGTTACAGAAGCTGAAGGGGTTACAAATTTAAAAAGGGAGAGGTTTTAGGTGATCAGAAGTTTAAACGAGAATAAATAAATTTTAGAGCTCTCTAGCACAGATGGGAATGGAGGAGGTGAGATATTGTTAGGAACTATAAGAGTTATAAATCAGGGAGGATGTCAGATATGAAAGGGAGAGCTGCATTGTCTGTATGCAGTTACATACGTGAGGAGTGTTGGAGCGCCTGCTGGAGGGGACACAGAAAACAACAGTTCCAACGTCTGGTGCAGTCACTCAAGAAGGGAGGGTTGTCGGGACTGGCGATTACACAGATAGGGTGAAATTGGAGCTGCAGGTGTTTATGGAGAAAGGGAGAGTGGAGGGACTGGAGATTACACGGATTGGGGTGTTAGTTGGAGCTGCAGGAGTTTATAGAGAAAGGGAGGATTGGACAGACTGGAGATTACACAGATAGGGGTGGTAGTTGGAGCTGCAGGAGTTAATGGAGGATTGTTGGTGCTGGGGACTACATTAACACAGACAATAGTGGAGCTGCAGGAGAGAGTTAGATAGGGAGGTTTGAAGGGGCTGGATCAATTCACACAACCAGGGAAAAGTGTAGGGATTGGATGAGCCAGAGATACTGAGGGTTGTGGGGCTGCAGGCGTTCAGAGAGTTTAGTGAGGACTGTGAAGGCAGGTTTGCAGCATTCCCATCAGTTACACAGAGATATGGAGTGCTGTTCTGGAGGAGGTTACAGAAATCAACAGGGTTGCAGATACTGGAATATATGACAAAGACAGTGAGCTGTAGTATTTGAGGAGTTTGCAGCGACAAGATGTATTGAGGTGTTGGAGGCTGCTATAGGTGTTAAACATGCTGCAAGGGATCAATAACCTTACATCGATCAGGGAATTGGAAGGTCTGGTGATAAAGAATGAGAATTGCAACAACCTGAAGAATATCACAGAGATGGGGAGTAATATATGAGTTAGTGGAGTTAGAACATGAGATGAGCTGTATTCAATGGAGTCAGGAACGATACAGGGAGATCTGAAGGGACCACAGGTGATCAAAAGGGCAGTGAGGCTTCTCACTGTAAGATTGGCGTAGTTTACGCAGACAGGGAGTATTTTGTGGAATGGTGCTATTTACAGAGATTATGAATTTGTATAGAATTGAGGGACGAACAGCGATATGGAAGGCTGTAGGTAATGAAGATATTTGTTGATATCGGATGCTGAGGTTCTGGAAATTAGATGGACCGGAAAGCTGGAAAATCAGAGCTTACAGAGACAGGAACAGCAATACAGCCTGGAGACACTAACACAAATAGGGAGCATTGCACACACTGGTGGAGGTTTCTGCTTTAGGGATGGTTGTAGGGGAGTGTAATGTTTACACAGATAGGGGTGTAAGAGCTGGAGAAGGTTATGCAGATGATTATATTGGTGGGGAGACCGGAGGAGCTTACATTGACAGGCCAGGTGATAGCGACGGGAGGATGTTACACAGATAGTAAGTCTTGTAGAAACTGATCGGGAGAGTCACGAGCATTGGAGCTGGTTCCACAGATTGGGGGTATTGCAGACGATTACACAGATAGGGGGGATTGTAGGATGTTCACATTTTCAGAGTGTTTCAGGACTGGACAAGGTGACACAGTTAAGGAGGGATGTTGGAGCTGTGGGAGTACACAGAGACTCGGAGGTTTGAAGGGTTTAGGGCTGTTTGTGGACAGAGGAATATATTTAGGGACATTAATATGGAACGCAGAGAGAGAGAGTTTAGATGAGATTCCCTACAGCATGAGAACAGGTACCTCGGCCCAACAACTCCACACCAACCCTCCAAAGAGTAACCCACTTCCCTCCGACAATGCACCTAACACTATGAGCAATTTAGCATGGCCAATTCACCTGACCTGAACATCTTTGGACTGTGGGAGGAAACCGGAGCACCCGGAGGAAACCCACGCAGACACGGGGGGGAATGTGCAAATTCCGCACAGACAGTCACCCAATGCTGGAATCGAACCTGGGCCCCCGGCGCTGTGAGGCACCATTGCTCACCATTGAGCCACCGTGCTGCCCCAAATTGCAGAATTACACAAAGAGAGATTGTTTGAGGTGCTGGGAGGGCTGTAGGGAGTGGACGAGCAAACAGAGATGTGGAGTGCTGTTGTGGCTTGAAAAGAGTCTGGAGGTGTTTATATCGGAAGGAACTCGGTAGGAATGGGAGAAGATTATTGTGGTCGTGTGGTGCTATAGGCCAGGAGGCAGGAGTGTGATCAGATCTGCAGAAGGTTCAGCGGTATCATGTTCTCTTGGGGCGTGAGGAAGGTACACAGATGTTTATTTTGGTCCAGGCTGGAGGATTTTACAGAGACGGGGGCACTATAAGTAAAGTTCAAAACTACAGAAATAGGGATTATTGTACTGAGTGCAGGATGAGATTATTGAGAATGGGCATGTTATCGACATTGGAGCAATTTACACATAGGGAGAGTTGTCAACATTGGAGTAGGTTTCAAATATACAGCGGGAATATGGGAGGGGTGGAGGTTACAGAAATAGGAAATATTCTGTGAATTACAAGCATTCAAGACATTGGCACAAACTAGTTGGACCGAAAGACATGTTTCCTTGCTGCATAACTCTATCCCATGACAAGAGACAGTGTGGGGAGGGATTATAGAACAGAAAGATCCCAGGTTTCAATGCCATCTCCTTGGGGGAGGCCTGCTTTCCCCTCTGTTGTACTGATCCTCACTAAGACAGCACAGGCCTGGATTGATAACTGTCAACTTCCTATATTGACATAGGAAGGCTCAGTACAGCAGAGATGAAAGTAAACAAGACAGTGGCGTTTGAGCCTGGGACCATCATGCTCTGTGTTCGTGCATCATGTCTTCAATCTGTGTCATGTCTTCTGGACCATAGTTCGATATATTAAATACACTCTGCTCTGTTCACTGTGAGTGATCTTACCGATCTGCAGGGATTTACTGAAGGCTCCAGATCTCAATCTCCATTTCTCTGGCTGACCGACTGTCTTCAATGTGGTGATGAACGAAACAGGAATTGGGAATTCTGCTGAGTTAGGAGCATCCTGAGTACCTACAGAAGACAGAGAAAGAGACATAATGGGAAATTAGACTGATGTAGTGAGGGTTACACATGGAGAATGGCATTGAGTCCCACAGAGACTTAGAAAATCCCAGTCTCCATTCCTGCCTGTGCTGCCTCATCTCCCTTGAGTGGAGAATTCTACTGGCTCAGGATCTGGAGTAGCTGCAAAAGGTGCAGTCACTGTCAGCAATTAGATCCTCACAGTGAGGGATACCACATGGAAAGATACTGTGTGATAGCACCAGAGTGCAGGATCAAACCACGGACAGGAAGAAGGTGTACTGGGATCAGTACTCAGGGATGAGGGAGCAATCAGTGGGCCAGGCAATGGCCTAGTGTTACTTTCACTCGACTGTTCATCCAGAATATAATGCCGGTAGCAGGGATAGATCTGACTACTTAATACACTTTAAGTAAGGATATCTGTTCTGTGCTGCCGGTCTGGCCTACATATGAGTCCAGACCCAGAGCAAGGAGGTTGACGCTCAACTGCCCACTGGAATGATCTGGCAAGACACTCAGCTCAAGGGCAGCTCGGGGGTGGGCATGAAATGCTGGCCAGCCAGAGGCAGCAACATCCCATGAGTGAAATAATAACAACACTGCAGGGAGCAATGTCCTGGCCAATCATGTCAGTAGGTTTATGGGCAGGGCTTTAAACTGACAGAGAGGATGCAGGGACAGGGTTTAGGTGAAACGAGCTTTCCAAATCCAAAGAGAAAAGATGATGCATTAGAACAGCATGGGAATGTGAATGAAGACAAGCAGAAAAGAACAGGAAGGGACAGTTAATTAGGCTCTGACAGGAAATTCTGGGAAAAAGTCAATTACAGTTTTTTTTTGGAATTGTCAAGGTTTTGTAACGATTTGGTCAACAGAAAGATGTGGTTACAGGAGAAACTGTGTTGTACTGTTCTGTGGTCCAAACAAGGGGGGGGGGGGGGGGGGTTACAATGGCAGGAAGAGGTTACAGGCGGCTGGACAGGATGGGATCTGAATGAATAGACACAATTAGGAAGGTTTTCTCGGAGTGCCAGAGGTAACAGAAACACCAATGGCCTGATCTTGAACAGATGACCCAGACTGGGATGGGTGTGGAGATTGGAGGTGGTTTCACAGGGAGGGAGGACTATAGCGCCATAGGAGGTAACAGAAGTGCGGAGAGCTGTATGGCTTGCAGGAGTTCATGGAGATGGGGAGGTTGGGCGGGATCGTCCAGTTGACAGGGATAAGGATATTAGTCGGATGGAGCGGTTCACACAGTCAGGAATGTTTTAGGCAAAATGAGCAGCTTGCAAAGATAAAGTGGTTTGTATAGATTGGAGGAACAAACAGAGATATGGATGGTACTCATGGCTGAAGATGTTTATAGATACGGTAAGGTATAGGCTCTGCAGATAGCTAGATATGGAAGGTGTGGAGTCTGACAGATTTTTCAAAAGGGAGTAATTTTGAATGGAGACAGTTTCAAAGTGATAAGGGTTATAGGGGATTTTCTCTTCACCCTAACAGGGACAAACTGGAATCTTGAGATCACACTTTTAAAAGCCTCCCATTTGCCGGTTATTCTGTTTCCTTCAAGCAGGCTGACCCATGATTTGGACGTGCCGGTGTTGGACTGGGATGGGCAAAGTTAAAAATCACACAACACCAGCTTCCAGGTGCAATAGGTCTATTTAGAGGCACTGGCTTTCGAAGTGCTGCTTCATCATCAGGTGGTTGTGGAGCACAGTCATAAGACACAGAATTTATAGCAACTGGATGGCAATGTCATGGAAGGAATTATTCAACAAGTTTTGATTAAGTCTTTCATCTTTTAGAATGATCAGCAGCGCTTCTAAATCTAGTGCTTCCAAACTCAGAGGGTCCTCGATTATCCAAATATCAATTATCCAAATATCGGATTATCCAAAGGAAATCTCGAGGTCCCAATAGAAACATTACATCAAAGAGCTGTTTCAACCCTGATTGCGGGTTTTTTTGTTCATACTGATTAGAACAGATCTAGGCTCACAGAACAGAACAGTCCTGGACATCGAGACCAGGTGCCATCTCCAAATGACTGACCTCCTACCCTCTCTCCACACTTAGCCTGGAGTTCGACACAGGTGTAAATCCTACAACCCTCTTCCACAGATATCCTCTCGAGCTTTGTCCTGTACAGTGCAGAGGCGGAACTTTTCGAAATGTTGCAGTAATAATTTGTGTGTGGCTATGTGTATGTATGTTTCTGTGCGTGTGTGTGTGTGTGGCAATGTGTGCATATGTGTGTGCATGTGCGCGTGCATATGTGTGCATGTATTCATGCGCTATTTGGAGACCTAACCACCAAAGGCAGCAGCTGTCTTACTGTTGGTGTCCACTCTGGCTGCCCAGGAGGGGGAGGAGATGACGGGCTGAAAATGTGTTGCTGGAAAAGCGCAGCAGGTAGGCAGCATCCAGGGAACAGGAGAAGCGACGTTTCGGGCATAAGCCCTTCTTCAGGAATGGTGAAATTTTGCCCAGCAGGCTAGGATAAAAGGTAGGGAGGAGGGACTTGGGGGAGGGGCGTTGGAAATGCGATAGGTGGAAAGAGGTCAAGGTGAGGGAAATAGGCCGGAATGGGGTGGGGGCGGAGAGGTCAGGAAGAAGATTGCAGGTTAGGAAGGCGGTGCTGAGTTCAAGGGATTTGACTGAGACAAGGTGGGGAGAGGGGAAATGAGGAAACTGGAGAAATCTGAGTTCATCCCTTGTGGTTGGAGGGTTCCTAGGCTATGGCAACACGACGGTTGGAGGAAGAGCGCCTCATCTTCCGCCTAGGAACAGTATGGAGACAGGCCTACAAGGGGCGAAGCCACTTTAGAGTTAGTACTGGGTAAGGAGCCTGGCCAGGTGTTAGATTTGGAAGTAGGTGAGCTCTTTGGAGATAGCGATCACAATTCTGTCAGGTTTACTTTAGTGATGGAAAGGGATAGGTGTACTCTACCGATCAAGAGTTACAGCTGGAGGAAGGAAAATTACGATGGAATTAGGAAAGATTTAGGAAGCGTCGAATGGGGATAGAAACTGCAGGGGATAAGCACATTAACAATGTGGAGCTTATTCAAGGAAAAGCTCCTGTGTGCCCTAGATAAGTATGTACCTGTCAGGGAGGGAGGAAGATCTAGAACGCGTGAGCCGTGGTTTACTAAGAAAGTGAAATCCCTGGTCAAGAAGAAGAAGAAGGCTTATGTTAGGACAAAATGTGAAAACTCAGTTAGGGCGCTTGAAGGTTACAAGGAAGTCAGGAAAGACCGAAAAAGAGGTCAGAAGAGCCAGGAGGAGACATGAGAAGTTGTTGGTGGATTGGATCAGGGTTAACCCTAAAGTTTTCCATAGATATGCCAGGAATAAAATAATGACGATAATTAAATTAGGGTCAATCAAGGATAACAGTAGGAAGTTGTGGGTGGAGTCAGAGGAGATATGTGAAGCACTAAATAAATATTTTCCAACAGTGTTCACTATAGAAAATGAAAATGTTGGCGAGGTAGATACAGAGATACTTGCATCTAGAGTAGATGAGATTGAGGTTCACAGGGAAGAGGTATTAGAAATATTGCCGAGTGTGAAAATAGACAAGTCCACTGGGCCGGATAGGATCTATCTTAAGATCCTCTGGGAAGCAAGGGAAGAGATTGCCAGCTTTGGCATTGATCTTCAAATCATCATTGTCTACAGGAATAGTGCCTGAGAACTGGAGAAGCAAATGTGGTTCCCTTGTTCAAACAGGGTAGTAGAGACAACCCTGGTAATTACAGACTAGTGAGCCTCACTTCAGTTGTTGGTAAAGTGTTGGAAAAGGTTATAACTGGTAGGATTTATAACCACCCAGAAAAGGATAATCTGATCAGGGACAGTCAGCATGGTTTTGTGAAGGGTGGGTCGTGTCTTACGAATCTTATTGAGTTTCTTGACAAAGTGACCAAACAGGTAGATGAGAGTAACCGGTTGATGTGGTGTATATGGATTTCAGCAAGGCGTTCGATAAGGTTCCCCACAGTAGGTTATTATACAAAATGCAGAGGAATGGGATTGTGGGAGACATAGCAGTTTGGAGCAGTTTGGATCAGTATTTGGCTTGCTGAAAGAAAACAGAGGGCTGTAGTGGATGGAACATGTTCATCTTGGTGTCCAGTTAGGAGCTGCGTACTGCAAGGGTCAGTGTTGGGTGCACTGCTGTTCGTCATTTTTATAAATGACATGGATGAGGGCGTAGAAGGGTGGGTTAGTAAATTTGCGGACGACACTAATGTCGGTGGAGTTGTGGATAGTGACGAAGGATGTTGTAGGTTGCAGAGAGACATAGATAGGATGCAGAGCTGGGATAAGAGGTGGCAAATGGAGTTTAATGTGGACAAGTGTGAGGTGATACATTTTGGACGGAGTTATCGGAATGCAAAGTACTGGGCTAATGGTAAGATTCTTGGTAGCGCAGATGAGCAGAGAGATCTCGGTGTCCATGTACACAGATCCCTCAAAGTTGCCACCCACATTGACAGGGTTATTAAGAAGGCATAGTGTTTTTAGCCTTTGTTAATAGAGGGATTGAGTTCTGGAACAGGAGGTTATGCTGCAGCTGTACAAAGCTCTGAAACGGACACACTTGGAGTATTGTGTGCAGTTCTGGTCACCACATTCTAAGAAGGATGTGGAAGCTTTGGAAATGGTGCAGAAGAGATTCACTAGGATGTTGCCCGGTATGGAAGGAATGTCTTACGAGGAAAGGCTGAGGGCCTTGAGGCTGTTCTCGGTAGAGAGAAGAAGATTGAGAGGTGACTTTATAGAGACAGACAGGATAATCAGAGCGTTAGATAGGGTGGACAGGGAGAGTCTTTTTCGAAGTATGGGGACGGCAAACACGAGGGGACACAACTTTAAAGTGAGGGGAGATAGGCATGACAGATGTCAGAGGTAGTTTCTTTACTCAGAGAGTAGTAAGGGTATGGAATGCTTTGCCTGCAACGGTCGTAGATTCGCCAAGTTTAAGTGCATTTAAGTCGTCATTGGACAAGCATATGGACGCACATGGAATAGTGTAGGTGGGATGGGCTTCAGATTCGTATGACAGGGCGATGCAACATTGAGGGCCGAAGGGCCTGTACTGCACTGTAATGTTTTCTATGGTACAGAGAACAACGAACGGAGAATTCACCACAAAGGTTTACAGGAAAACCACACACATAAACCAAGTCCTAAACTATGAAAGCAACCACCCCAACACACACAAACGAAGTTGCATCAAGACACTATTCAAAAGGGCCACAACACACTGCAGCACACCAGAACTGCAAAAAGAGGAAGAGGAAAACCTATACAAGGTATTCGCCAAAAACATATACCCCCGCAATTTCATCAACAGATGCCTAAGGGAGAGACAACGGAACGAGGACATGCCGCAACCCAAAGGACGAGCCCACTACCATACATCAGGATCATTTCCAAAATGACAGCCAGACTACTGCAATCACTAGGACTCATAACAGCACACAAACCAACAGCCACTCTCAGACAACAACTCACCAGAACGAAGGACCCGATACCCAACATGAGCAATACCAATGTAGTGTGCAAAATCCCATGCAAGGACTGCACAAAACACTACATTGGACAAACAGGAAGACAGCTAACAATCCGTATACATGAACACCAACTAGCCATGAAACGACACGACCAGCTAGACTTAGTAGCCACACACACAGATGACAAGCAACATGAATTCGACTGGGACAACACTACTATTATAGGACAAGCCAAACAGAGAAAAACCAGGGAATTCCTAGAGGCATGGCACTCATCCACAGACTCTATCACCAAAACATCGACCTGGACCCAATATACCGGCCACTACAGCAGACAGCTAGAACTGACAACCGGAAGCGGCAGAGACAGGGCACTATAAATGCCGGAGGAAACAGCACAGAAGCGCTTCACAGGAGGCTCCCAAGCACTGAGGATGTCACCTAGACAGGGGACGAAACGTTTGCAAGACAAATTCCCAGCTCGGCGAACAGAACCACAACAACGTTCTATGTTCTATGTATTGCCGCCCATCTAGTTCAGATAATCGAGGTTCTTGTGTAAACCAGCTGGATGCTAACCTGTTGTGGTGTGATTTTTACCTTCACCAAATCAACCCCTGCTCGATACTGCTGAATGGTCCCTATAGTGTTCCAGTTTAACACCTTAATCTGTGGAGCTGTCTGATCTTTTTCCATAACTGTGTTAAAACGAAGACAGTTGTGGTCACTGGATGAAAAGTGCTCTCTGACTGACGATTTAGTTACTTGCCTGACCTCGTTTTCTGAGGGGAGGTCTAGTGTTGCACCCACCTGAGTAGCATAGAGCCCTCTACATCTTGGTTTAGGAAACATTCTGAGACATATTTGACAGATTCCACCCCGTATGGTCCTTTTACACTCTGGGTGACCCAGTCAATCCAGGGGAAGTGAAAATTTCCAACCAATACTACTCTACTATTTTCATAGGTACCTGCAATCTCTCTACACATTTTCTCCTCCCGAACAGGGTGGCTATTTGGGCGTCTAGAACACCCATCCCAGCAGACTGACCATCCCCTTTTTGTTTCTAACTTTTAAAAATACGGCCTCATTTGACGGCCGCTTAACAATATTGTCTCTAAGACTAAACCCTCCCTATACTGTGCCCCGGATATCCTGGATAGGAAACTTGCTCTCGATGGCTGATGTATTTTCACCTGAGTAGTTGATGGCCCCTCTCTTATTCAAAGTTTCAACTCCCTGCCAAGCTACTTTAAATCCTGCCAGGTAACACAAGCAAATCTCCTCCCATGGATGCTGGTGCCCCTCTGCTGCCAGTGCAATCCATCCCCCTGATACAGGTCACCTGTACCCCAGAAGAGATCCCAATGACCTAAGAACTAAAAACCCTGCCCCCTACACCAGTTCCTCAGCCACACATCCATCTGGCCGATCTTTCTATTTCTATCCTCACTGGCACGTGGCACTGGGAGTAATCTGGAGATCATTAACCTCTATATACTGATTTTTAAACTTTTTACCTAACTCCCCGTACTCATTTCACAGCACCCCATCCCTTTGTCTACCTCTGTCATGTGGATCGATGTGCACAATTACCTCTGGCTGTTCACCCTCTCCTTCAGAATGTTCAGTAATCGCTCAGAGACATCCTTGACCCTGGTACCAGGGAGGCAGCGCACCATCCTGAGGTCTCTTCTGCAACCACACAGTCTCCTGTCTGTCCCCCTCACAACTGAGTTTCCTGTCAGTATCACCATCATTAGACAGGATCTGGCAAACAGAGACATGTAGGAACTCCCTGCAGTTGGGTTGATATTAGGAAGGTGGAGTATTTAAAAGTGATGCTGTGAAAGCTCGGAGACAGTGTGTTCATTGAAGAGTGAATAGTAAAGGCAGCAAGTCCAGGGAATACTGATCAAGTGATACCGGAAGTTTGATAAAGAAAATACAGTGCAATAAAATCAGGTGAAGCCATTCACAAGGATAGAGACGGCAAAGGAATTGTAGAAAATGAGGGACAAACAATGGTCATGAAATATATTTGGCAAATACAACTGAGGAGAAACCACAAGATATTTCATCAGCATCGTTACCATAAGAGGATTCCCAGCGTAACAGCGAAGCCTGTTAGAAACCAAAGGGACAATCTGTGAATTGAGCCAGAGGAAGTAGGTGAGGTCTTCAATGAATACTTCCCATCTGTATTCACACAGGAGAAAGATATTTTAGCCGGGGATTAAAGTCGGGATGGTAAGGTTCTTGAACATGGTAAGATTAACAAGGCAGAGGTATTAAATGTTTTCTCAGGCATAAAGGTGGAGAAATCCCCAGAGCCCAAAGAAATGTATCCCAGGCTGCTATGGGAGGTAAGGGAGGAGATTTCTGGGGCCCTAGTGGATATATTTAATACTTTGCTGGCCACAGGTGAAGTGCCGAATGACTGGAGGATCGCTAATGTGGTTCCTTTGTTTAAGAAGGGAAGCAGAGATAGACCATGTAATTACAGAGCAGATAGTCTGACAGCACGGGGATGGAAATCATTGGGAACAATTCTGAGGGACAGTTTGAACTAATAACTGGAAAGGCAGGGATTGATTAGGGTTAGTCAGCACGGATTTGTACAGGAAGATTTTGTCTGATGAAATCAGTTCAGTTTTTTTGAAATGGTGTCTGAAAACATTCATGAGGGCCATGCAGATGATGTGCGTTCCATGGAGTTCATTAAGGCCTTTGACAAGGTTGCACATGGAAGGCTGGTCCAAAATGGAAGAGCCCTGGGTTTCAAAGCAAGCTGGCAAATTGGATCCACAATTGGTAGGGGGTTGTTTTTGTGGTTGAAAGCCTTTGTCCAGCGGGTGTACCATAGGGACCTGTGCAGAGCCATTGCTGTTCCTTATGGGCATTAATTACACGGATGTGAAAGCAGAAGGTATCATTAGTAGGTTTGCAAACGACGTGAAAGATGAGGGTGTTGTCCACAGAAAGGCAGATGGTCTCAGGCTACAGTTTGAAGGTTGAGGCTGGGACAGAATTTCAACAGAGTAATTTCAATTGATAAGCCAGGTAAGAGCACAGCAGGCAATGAGGGAAAACTGATGAACTGAGCTGCATTTACTTTGATGCAAAATGCCGGACAGATAAGGCAGATGAACGCACGGCATAGATGGGAACATGGGACTGGGAAATCACAGGAATTACAGAAACACAGCTGAGGGACGGACAGGGCTCAGAGATCATTGTTCCAGAGGACAGATTCAACAGGAAGGATAGAAGGGGAGGCAAGGGGGTAGGGGGAGTGGAGTTTTTGATCAGTGAAAACATCACTGCAGCACAGAGAGGTATTCTTGGGGATCTCCCAGTGAAGCTATGTTAGTGGAACTAAGAAATAAGAATGAATATCAGTTTGATATGACTGTACTACAGGCCCGCAGTAGTCAGCGGGAAATTGAGCAGGAAATATGTCGGAGATCTCAGAAATCTGTGAAAAGGATAGGGTTGTAATGTTCGGGGATTTTAACTTTCTAAACCTAGACTGGGACTGCCAGAGTGTTCTCAGCTTGGATGGGAGGGATTTGTTCAGTGTGTTCAAGAAAACTGTCTCAATCAGTATGTAACTGGCCGGACTGGAGAAAGAGATGAAACCTGACCTCCCCTTAGGAAACAAGGTAGAGAAAGGGGCTGAAGTGTTTGTGGGGGAGCACTTTTGCAGTCACTACAATTGCATTAGTTTGAAAATATGAAAAAGATGGAAGGGGACAGGCCTGGTCTACAAGCTAAAGATCAAAACTGGCCTTGCCCCAGTCCAGAAAGTATTAGATAACACTGTCCAAACTTTGATTTGTAGAGGCTATTTGCAAGTAAATGAATCATCGGGCAAGTGGGGTTCTTTCAAAAGAAGGATAAATTAAGATTTCAGGACCAGCATATTCCTGTTAGTGTGAAGGACCATACTGACACAAGTGGGAAACACTGGATGACTGGGGATATTGAGGTTCTGGTCAAGACAAAAGGGGGCACATGCCATTTCCAGCCAGCCATATTCAGGTCAATCCCTTGAAGAAGATTGTGGGTGTAGTAATACTCTTAAGATTGGAAACCATGAGGGCCTAAGGGGAACTGACAGAGTTTTGGCAGAGAAGATTCAGAAAAATCCAGAGAGATTCTACAAGTATATTAACAACAGAAGATTAACTCGGGACAGAATGTGACCCCTGAAAGGTTAATGAAGCCACCTGTATGTGAACCCACAGGAAATGGGTGAGATCCGAAACAAACACTTCACGTCAGAACGTACTGTGGAAAACACAGTGGGGAAGCAGGGAAATAAACTGATGTTTTCAAACGAGTCCACATTGGAGAACAGGAGTTGCTGAAGGTTTTCAAACAAATTAAAATTAGACAACTCCCTGGGAACTAATCAAGTATATCCCGGGACATTGGGGTAAGCTAAGGAAGAAACTTACAACGATATCTCTATCACTAGCAGCCACGAGTGGTGAGCTCGGAGCCTGCAGGTTGCCTAATATTGTGCCAGCATTTAGGAAAAGGCTGCAACGGAAAGCCAGGGACTTAAACACCCATTAGCTTGATGTCAGTGGTGCGAATGTTGTTGGAAGCAATTCCGCGGGACAGGAGCTACATGCATTTGGAAAGGCAATGATTGATTAGGCATAGTTAGCATAGCTTTGTGCATACAAAGTTGTGTCTCTCAAACTTGATAGAGTTTGTCGAAGAGGTGACTAAGAAGATAGATGAAGACAGAGCAGTAGACATTGTCTATCGTGACTTCAGCAAGGCCTTAGACAGGGTTTAGCATGGTGCACTGGTTTGTAAGGTTAGATCACATGGGATCAGGGACAGCGAGACAAACGGACACAAAATGGGCTTGACAGTAGGAGACAGAGGGTAGTGGGAGACGGTTGTTGTGCAGACTGGGGGCCTCTGACCAGCGGTGTGCCATAAGGATCAGTGCAGGGTCCATACATGTGCATTATTGACATAAACGAGAATATATGAATTATTGTTAGTGAGTTTGTGGATAGTAAATTACGTGTTACAGTGGGCAGTGAATACAGTTATCAAAGGTGATCTTAACCAACTCAGCCAGTGGGTCAAGAACTGAAAGATGGAGCTGAATTCAGGTGTTGGATTTTGTTAACACAAACCAGGGACGACTAATACAATTAATGGCAGAGCTCAGGGCAGTGTTGACGAACGGAGAGAGACCAAGGGATTCAGTAACATTGTTCCTTGGAAGTGGCATCACAGGTGGACAGGAAGGGGAAAATGGATTTGGCACACTAGCCCTCATGGGTCAGAGCATTGAGTACATGAGTTGGTACATCATGATACGGCTGTATCAGACATTGCTGGGACTCCAGTTGGAGGACTGTATAGAAGTCCTATCGTCCTGCTTTAGAAAGCATATTCTGAAACTTAAAATGGAGCAAAGATTGATGAAGATGTTACTGATACTGGAGGGTTTGACAGAAACAGGGAGGCTGGAGAAGCAGGAAAGCAACATGGGTGGAATGAGATAGATTTGGCAGATAAGGTTAAGGATAATCCAAAAAGATTCTACAGCATAAAAGTACAAAAAAGCAACTCTAGAG
Organism: Chiloscyllium punctatum; assembly: GCF_047496795.1. Taxonomy (NCBI): domain Eukaryota; kingdom Metazoa; phylum Chordata; class Chondrichthyes; order Orectolobiformes; family Hemiscylliidae; genus Chiloscyllium; species Chiloscyllium punctatum. Next base: position 61,597,626 of record NC_092768.1, read on the forward strand.
ACAATAAAGCCCGTCAAAGATCAATGAGGCCATCCATGCCTGGAACAACAGGATATGTGCGTGACCCGAAATGAATATTTCATGTCAGGAAGTACTGTGGACAAAGATTAGGAAACAAAAGAAAGAAACAATGATGCCTTGAAAAGAGTTCCCATTACAGAAGAGGTGGTGCTGGAGGTCTTAGAACACAAAGGTAGAGAAAGCCCTAGGTCCTGAACAAGTGTATCTCAGAACATTGTGGCAAAGTCGCAGTAGGGACCGTGGCAGAGATATTTGTATCATTATCCTTTGTATTTTCATTGGGTGTAGGTGGCTGAGGAGTGACCTTATAAAGGTTTATAAAAACATGAGGGGTATACGTAGGGTGAATAGTGAAGGTCTCTACCCCAGGTTAGGGGAATCCATAACTAGAGGGCCTAAATATGAGGTGGGAGAGGAAATACTTTAAAGCGATCAGAGGAGAACATTTCCACACAGAGAATGGTGCACATATTGAATGAGCTGCCGCTGAAGTGGTAGAGAAAAGTACAATTCCATCATGGAAAAGACATTTGGGCAGGTACATGGAGATGAGAAGGTTTGATGGGATAGGGACCAAACGCAGACAAATGCCACTCGTTCAGAAACTGTGGTCAGCATGGCTCTTTCTCCAGTTATTGGAGGAGGAGACTACTGAGATAAGGCATGTTGTAGGCGCAGAAGCAAGTTACAGCGATATAGATGGTAGTCTGGAATGCAGTATATTTCAAATCTGTGGAGGGACTATCAGGAAGGGAGGAGGTTACAGGAACAGGAACTGTTATAGGAGTTAAAATTTATTGAAGACACTGGTCCACGAGACATGGTATATGTACTGTGTTGGAGAGAGAACACAGAACAGAAAGATCCCAGGCAGCATTCCCACACACTCATGGGAAGCCTGCTTTCACGTCTGTGATACTGATGCTCACTAAGACATCACCAGCCTGGATGGATAACTGTGACACTCGGATGCTGTCTCAGTACAACAAAATTTATAGTAGGGGTGGTGATTGTCCTGGGGTGTGTCTGTACTGTGCTCCCCCTCCAGCAATGTATCTAAGTCATGTCTTGTTAGCCGATGTTTGGAGCGCTCTCACTGCTTTCTGCTCTGTGCACTGTGAATGATGTAACCTCACTGCAGGATTTATTGAAGGTTCCAGATCTCCCTGCCCTTTGTCTCTCTGGCTGACCAATCACCTTCAATGTGGCAATGGACGAGATACCCAGTAGTTGGGAAATCTATTTTTCCTGATTACCGGCAGGAGACAGAGAAATAGACAGGATGGGAAATTAGACTGCTGTTGCGAGGATTACACATGGAGAATGGCACTGACCCCCACAGAGATCTGGAAAATCCCAGTCTCCATCTCTGGCCTGTGTTGCTGCGTCTCTCTGGAGTGGAGAATTCTGTTGGATCAGGATCTGGACTAGCTGTAAGAGTGAGAGACACTGACAGAGGCAGTGTCCCACACAGTGAGGGATACCACAGGGAGAGATACTCAGTGATATCACCAGAGTGCAGGAAGGTATCAGGATCACACAATCATGAAGGAAAAACAGGTTTCGCTCCATGATGCACTGGTATCAGTGTTCAAGGATGAATAGCCTGTGAGCAGGTGAAGTGATGGTCTAGTGGTGTTCTTGCTAGAGCATGTATCCAAAACCTCAGCTAATTTTCAGGGCAAGCAGGTTTGAACCCCACCAGCTGAAATCGTGGAATTTGAAATAAATTATTTTAAAAATAGTAATTGACAATCAATGCATACCATTATTGATGTACAATAAATTCAAACACTTCTCCTTTAGAGAAGGACATCTGTCCATCCTCACGTAGTCTGCACGACGTACCCACAGCAAAGTGTTTGCCTCTCAATTACCCTCTGAAATGGACAAGCAAGTTAATCAGCTCTAGCGCAGCTAGGGCTGGGCAATAAAGGCTGATCAGCCAGAGACACCCACATTGCATACCAGATTGTAAAAAAAAAATCATCCATTCGGATGGACCCACTGGAACCGTGCTGGGACCATTGTCCTGGCCAATCATGTCGGTAGGTTTATGGGCAGGGCTTTAAACTGATAGAGATTATGCAGGGACACGGTTCAGGTGAAAGGAGCTTTCCAAATCCAAAGAGAAAAGGTGATGCATTGGAACAGCATGGGGATGGGGCTGAAGACAAGCAGAAAGGAACAGGATGGGACAAAGTTGAACTAAATCTGTACATCAGTGAATCGATTTGTGGCAGGAGATTTTGGGAAAGAGTAAATGATATAGAACATAGAACATAGAACATAGAAGAATACAGCGCAGTACAGGCCCTTTGGCCCTCGATGTTGCGCCGATCCAAGCCCACCTAACCTACACTAGCCCACTATCCTCATATGCCTATCCAATGCCCACTTAAATGCCCATAAAGAGGGAAAGTCCACCACTGCTACTGGCAGGGCATTCCATGAACTCACGACTCGCTGAGTAAAGAACCCACCCCTAACATCTGTCCTATACCTACCACCCCTTAATTTAAAGCTATGCCCCCTTGTAATATCTGACTCCATACGTGGAAAAAGGTTCTCACTGTCAACCCTATCTAAACCCCTAATCGTCTTGTACACCTCTATCAAGTCACCCCTAAACCTGCTTTTCTCCAATGGAAACAACCCCAAGTGCCTCAGCCTTTCCTCATACGATCTTCCTACCATACCAGGCAACATCCTAGTAAACCTCCTCTGTACCCATTCCAGTGCCTCCACATCCTTCCTATAGTATGGCGACAAAAACTGCACACAATACTCCAGATGTGGCCGCACCAGAGGCTTATACAACTGCAACATGACCTCAGGACTCTGGAACTCAATTCCTCTACCAATAAAAGCCAGTACGCCATATGCCTTCTTCACCACACTATTTAGCTGGGTGGCAACGTTCAAAGATCTGTGTACATGGACACCAAGATCCCTCTGCTCATCCACACTACCAAGTATCCGACCATTAGCCCAGTACCCCATCTTTTTGTTACTCTTACCAAAGTGAATCACCTCATATGTAGCTCCATTGAACTCCATTTGCCACCTTTCTGCCCAGCTCTGCAGCTTATCTATATCCCGCTGTAACCTGCCACAGCCTTCCTCACTGTCAACAACTCCTCCGACTTTTGTATCATCTGTAAACTTGCTCACCTAACCTTCTAACCCCTCCTCCAGGTCATTTATAAAAATGACAAACAGCAATGGTCCCAAAACAGATCCTTGCGGAACACCGCTCGTAACGGCACTCCAAGTTTAACCTTTACCATCAACTTCTACCCTCTGTCTTGTTCCAGCCAGCCAATTCCTAATCCAAAGCTCCAACTCACCCTCAATGCCATACCTCCATAGTTTTTGCAGTAGCCTACCATGAGGAACCTCATCAAACGCCTTACTAAAATCCATATACACCACATCTACCGCTTTCCCCTCGTCCACCTCCTTAGTCACCTTCTCAAAGAATTTAATAAGGTTTGTGAGGCACGATCTGCCCTTCACAAAAGCATTTTGACTATCCTTGATCACATTATTCCTATCCAGATGTTCATAAATCCTATCCCTTACAATTCTCTCTAAGACTTTGCCCACAACAGAAGTGAGACTCACTGGCCTATAGTTACTAGGGTTATCCCTACTCCCCTTCTTGAACAAGGGAACCACATTTGCTAGCCTCCAGTCTTCTGGCACTATTCCTGTAGACAACGAGGACATAAAAACCAAGGCCAATGGCTCTGCAATTTCCTCCCTTGCTTCCCAGAGAATCCTAGGGTAAATGCCATCAGATCCAGGGGACTTATCTATTTTCACCCTTTCCAGAATTTCCAACACCTCTTCCCGACATACCTCAAAGCCATCCATTCTAATTAATTGTGACTCAGTATTTACATCGGCAACAATGTCCTGTTCCTGAGTGAATACTGACGAAAAGTATTCATTCATTGTCTGCCCAATCTCTTCAGCCTCCACACGCAACTTCCCACTACTATCCTTGACTGGACCTATTCCTACCCTAGTCATTCTTTTATTCCTGGCATACCTATAGAAAGCCTTAGGATTTTCCCTAATCCTACCAACTAAGGACCTTTCATGTCCCCTCCTTGCTGCTCTTAGCTCTCTCTTCAGGTCCTTCCTGGCTACCTTATAACACTCAATCGCCCCAATTGAACCTTCACGCTTCACCTTTACCTAGGCCGCCCTCTTCCATTTAACAAGGGATTCCAATTCCTTATTAAACCACGGCTCCCTCACACGACTCTTTCCTCCCTGCCTGACAGGTACATACTTATTAAGGACACTCAAAAGTTGCTCCTTGAACAAGCTCCACATATCAATTACGCCCTTGCCTTGAAGCCTACTTTTCCAAGCCACGCATCATAAGTCATGCGTCACCGCATCATAATTTCCCTGCCCTCAGCTATAACTCTTAACCTGCAGTGCACACTTATCCCTCTCCATCACTAAAGTAAAAGTCACCGAATTGTGGTCACTGTCCCCAAAGTGCTCACCTACCTCTAATTCTAACACCTGGCCTGGATCGTTACCCAGAACCAAATCCAGTATGGCCTCATCTCTTGTTGGCCTGTCTACATATTGTGTCAGGAAACCCTCCTGCATACATTGGACAATATTTTTTATTGGTATGGACAAATTGGGATAAGGTAGACTGATTTTTGACACAGAGATTTAGACACCAGGGAGACGTGGTTATAGGGCGAACAAAAGTTGTAACATAAATATTCAATTGTTCACAAGCTTGTGGAAACTCAGTCAAAATGGGCAACACAAACAATAGTGGATAACAAAGGTATTACAGAGAAAGCATTTGGTCTCAGATCATGTAGTAGAGTCAGTCTGAATGTAATTCTGGCTGCTACTTCCCAAGGCCACAAGCATCAGAACAGTTTTAGCCACCGAACAGCATTGCATTGCTTATCACTGCATTAAGCAGGAACTCATTTGAATGTTTAATAAAGGCATTGTGATAATTTAGTGCAACTTCAATATTCATATAATCTTGACAATCACACTGACAAGCATGATATTCGAAGAGGAGATTGTAGAATTTTCTTCAGTGTTTCTTGAAATAATACATTGTGCAACTGGCTTGGGAAGTAACTACCTCAGAGCGACCGTTGTGTCATGAAACTTAGTGAGTAATGTCACCTGGGGAGATCCCTGGGAAATTGTGTAAAGTGCAGTTTCAAGAAATACAAAGTTTTAAAGTGAATCACAAATAGGACAAGATATAACTAGAAACAAAAACAGCCAATTACATGAGTTTGAGAGGAGAACTGACCAAGGTAAACAGTCTAAACAGACTGAAATATTTGCCTGGACATGAACAGTGGAAAACATTTGAAGGAACAGTGTAAAAAACACTCAACAAAATTGGAAATTCTAATTCAATTTCCAATTGAAATAGAAAATCCTCAGCAAGAAATTCCCACCAGTCCCTCACTCAGGACAAAATGGATCATATTACATTATGAGGCTTACAAGATCACTACAAAGTACTTAAAATCCTGAAATCAGAGAGAGTTTAACCAGTAAGCGTTAAAGGTATTGCAAAGAGGCTGCTAAAATGAGTAGAGCAGTGGGAAGGGGAATCATTGTCAGGAGTTAATGACACTACAGGAACAGAAAGAAATGAAGATGCTGAAGGTGGTGAGAGTGTTGCAGAGAGTGGTCAGGGCCTGAAAGGTGTTACAAAGCCAGTACGGATTGCTGCAGCTGGAGGGGTTTGCAGAGGTAGTGAGGAGCATATACATTTTTACTTATTTATTCATGGGATGAGGGTATCACTGATTATACCAGCATTATTTGACCCACAGGTAATTGCCCAGAGGGCTGTTAAGAGGCAGCCATATTGCTGTGTACTGAATGCACATGTCAGCCAGACCAGGTTAGAATGTCAGATGTCCTTCCCTCAAGGAGGTAAGTGAACGAGGTGAGTTCTTCAGACTGATCTACAAAGCTTTTATAGTGGCCTCACTAATGTCTTGTACAGCCACAACATGACACCCCAACTCCTCCTCTCAATGCTCTACCCAGTCAAGGTAACCACCCCAAAGGCCTGCTTCACCAGCCTGTCTACCTGTGACACTACTTTCAAAGAATTGTCTACCTGCATCCCTGGGTCTCTGACTGACAACACGACACAGGGCCCGAACATTAAGTATACAAGTCCCGCCCTGGTTTATTTCACTAAAATGGAACACTTCACATTTATCTAATTAAATTTCATCTGCTATTCTTCAGCCCACTATCCCAGCAGTACTGATCATCCTGTTGAATCACAGATAACCTACTTCACTCTCCATGTTACCACCAATTTCAGTACCACCCACAAAAAAACTTATCTGGAAACCAATACTCCCATCCAAACTATTTATCCATATTTCAACAACTCTGCAGCCACTGCACCACTGGTCCCATGCCTCCAGTCAGAAAAACAACATGTCTGCCACCGCCCTCTGCCTCCTAGCATCAAGCCAATTTTGTATCTAGTTGACTAGATCCTTCTGAATGCCATATCCTTTTACATTAACCTGAGCTTATTACTCAGTTTACTGTATGGAACATAGAACATAGAACAGTACGCACAAGACCCCTAAGCCATGATATCATACCAACTTTTATCCTACGGTAAAATCAACCTAACCTACAAACCCTTCATTTTACTGGCATTCATGTGTCTATCCAAGAGTGTATTAAATGTACCGAATATATCTGACACTCCTACCACTGCTGGCAATGCATTCCATCCACCTAACAGCCTTTGTGTAAAGAAACTATGTGTCCTTGACCATTCACCAATCACCTTAAAATTATGCCCGCTCATAATAGCCATTTAGATTAGATTACAGTGTGGAAACAGGCCCTTCCGCCCAACAAGTCCACACCGACACATAACCCACCCATACCCCTTACCTAACACTACGGGCAATTGAGCATAGCCAATTCACCTGTATAGCATATGCCAATTTAGCATAGCCAATTCATTGTGGGAGGAAACCCACGCAGACACGGGGAGAATGTGCAAACTTCACACAGTCAGTCGACTGAGGCGGGAATTGAACCCGGGTCTCTGGCGCTGTGAGGCAGCAGTGCAAACCACTGTGCCACAGTGCCGACCACTTTATGCTATGGTATAAAGAAGTGTCTCACTATTCACTCTCTCTGTGCCTCACATCATGTTGTTCACCTCAACCAAGTCGCCCCTCACCCTTCTTCACTCCAATGAGAAAAGTCTTACCTCCCTCAAACTTTCTTCATAAAACATGCCCTCCAGCACAGGCATCATCCTGGCAAATGTTCAATTTACCCTCCATAAAGCTTCCACTGCCTCCTGTAATGACGGGACCAGAACCGAACACCATATTCCAAGTGGGGTCGAAACAGGGCTCGATCTGCAGCATAACCTTACAGCTTTAAAACTGAATCCCCCAGCTAATAAAAACCAATACAACATATTCCTTCTTAACAACCCTATAAGCTTGAGTGGCAACTTGGAGGGTTCGATAGACGTGGAACCCAAGATCCCTCTGTTCCACAACACTACCAAATATTTTGCATTTAACCCATTCAAGTTTGACCTTCCACAATGAATCATTTCACACTTTTCCAGATTGAACTCCATCTGCCACTTCTCAGCCCAGCTCCGCATCCTGACAATATCCTGCTGCAAGGTAAAAACAATGACTGCAGATGCTGAAAATCAAATACTGGATTAGTGGTGCTGGAAGAGCACAGCAGTTCAGGCAGCATCCAATGAGCAGCGAAATCAACGTTTCGGGCAAAAGCCCTTCATCAGGAATAAAGGCAGTGAGCCTGAAGCATGGAGAGATAAGCTAGAGGAGGGTGGGGGTGGGGAGAGAGTAGCATAGAGTACAATGGGTGAGTGGGGGATGAGATGAAGGTGATAGGTCAAGGAGGAGAGGGTGGAGTGGATAGGTGGAAAAGAAGATAGGCAGGTCGGACAAGTCAAGGAGGCAGTAACTGAGCTGGAAGTTTGAAACTAGGATGAGGTGGGGGAAGGGGAAATGAGGAAGCTGTTGAAGTCCACATTGATGCCCTGGGGTTGAAGTGTTCCGAGGCGGTAGATGAGGCGTTCTTCCTCCAGGCGCCTGGTGGTGAGGGAGCGGCGGTGAAGGAGGCCCAGGACCTCCATGTCCTCGGCAGAGTGGGAGGGGGAGTTGAAATTTTGGGCCACGGGGCGGTTTGGTTGATTGGTACGGGTGTCTCGGAGATGTTCCCTAAAGCACTCTGCTAGGAGGCGCCCAGTCTCCCCAATGTAGAGGAGACCACATCGGGAGCAACGGATACAATAAATGATATTGGTGGATGTGCAGGTGAAACTTTGATGGATGTGGAAGGCTACTTTAGGGCCTTGGATAGAGGTGAGGGAGGAGGTGTGGGCACAGGTTTTACAGTTCCTGCGGGGGCAGGGGAAAGTGCCAGAATGGGAGGGTGGGTCGTAGGGCGGTGTGGACCTGACCAGGTAGTCACGGAGGGAACGGTCTTTCCGCAAACAACCGTGCTGGGAGCAGTGTCCTGGCCAATCATGTCGGTAGGTTTATGGACAGGACTGTAAACTGACGGAGAGGATGCAGAGACAAAGTTCAGGTGAAAGGAGCTTTCCAAATCCAAAGAGAAAAGGTGAAGCATCGGAACAGCATGGGAATGTGGCTGAAGACAAGCAGAAAGGAACAGGATGGGACAGAGTTTAACTAAAACTGTACATCAGTGAATTAGGCTGTGACAGGACATTCTGGGAAAAAGTCAATTACAATGTTCTTTCTTTGGAATGAACAAAGTATCTGCAATAAGGTAATAGACTTGTGACACAGAGTTAAATAATAAACGATCACCAGAAAGATGCAGTTACAGGAGAAACAAAAGGTTGAATATAAATATTCAATTGTACACATCCTTGAGGGGTGTCAGGGAGCAAGGATGGGTAACCCTGACAGTAATGGGTAACAAAGACATCACAGAGAAAGGATTTGGCATCAGATGATGCAGCTGAATCAGTCTGAATGAAGATTCTGGGTAACATGTGTCAAAAACACATGCTGGAGAACAGTTTTTAGGCTGCCTAACAATATTTCATTGCTCAACCCTGTTACACATTCCAATGAATTCCTGTGAATGCAAAGGCACTGTGATCATTTTAGGAGACTTTCAATTTTTGTCAAAAATCATATTCTCCGAACTCCTCTCCGAAATGTTTTTGTCAGTGTTTCTTTGAATATCACGTTGTGCAAATGACCAGGGAGGTGACTATCTCAGATCGCCCGTTGGATGATGAAGCTGAGTGAAGGAGTAATGTCACACTGAGATATCCCCTGGGAAATTGTAGTGTAGTGGAAGTCAGCGAGATGATGGATTTTTAAAGTGACCATAAAGCACACCCTACAATCACAACCAAAGCCATTGACATGTGTTTGAGAGGAGAACTGACCAAGGTAAACAGGGGAAACAGTGAAGTGTATTGCTGGAAATGGACAGTGGAAAAAAATTACAGTCATAAAGATGTACAGCACAGAAACAGGGCCTTCAGTGTCCAACTCGTTCATGCCACCCACATATCCAAACATAATCTCATCTTATTTGCCAACACTTGGCCCATATCGCTCTCAACCCTTCCTGTTCGTATACCCATCCAGATGCCTTGTAAATGCAGTTACTCTCCCGGTCTCCACCACTTCATCTGGCAGTTCATTCCATACATGCATCACCGTCCACATCAAAATGTTGTCCCTTATGTTCCTTTTATATCTTTCCCCTCTCACCCTGAACCTAGGCTGTCCGGTTCTGGACTCCACTACCTCAGGGAAAAGACCTTGTCTGTTAAACCTATCCATGCCTCTCATGATTTTATAAATCTCTGTATCGTCACCCATCAGCCTCAAATACCCCAGCCCATTTAACCTCTCCCTGTAGCTCAAATCTTCCAATCCTGGCAACATCCTTGTAAATCTTTTCTGAAACCTTTAGTTTCACAAATTTCTTCCGATAGGAAGGAGACAAGTATTGCATGCAATATTCCAAAAGTGACTTATCCAATGTCCTGTACAGCCAGAACATGACCTCCCAAGTCCTCTGGTCAATGCTCTGATATGTAAACGCAAACGTACCAAACACATGATGAAGGGCTTTTGCCAGAAACGTCGATTTTGAAGCCACTTAGATGCTGCCTGAACTGCTGTGCTCTTCCAGCACCACGAATCCAGAACATTCCTCACTCTCCTATCCACCTGCAACTCCAATTTCAAGGAGCTATGAACTTGCACTCCAAAGTTTCTTTGTTCAGCAACACTCCCTAGGAGCATACCAATAAGTGCGTAAGTCCTGCTGAGATTTGCTCTCCCAAAATGCAGCACCTCACATTTATCTAAATTAAACTCTATCTGCCACTCCTCAGCCCATTGGCCCATCTGATCCAGATCCCATTGTAATCTGAGGTAACATTCTTCGCTATCCACTACACCTCCAATTTTGATGTCATCTCCAAACTTACACTTTCCACCTCCTATGTTCACATCCAAATCATTTATATAAATAACAAAAATAGTGGATCCATCACCGATCCTTGTGGCACTCCACTGGTCACAGGCCTCCAGTCTGAAAAACAATCCTCCACCACCACCCTCTGTCTTCTACCTTTGAGCCAGTTCTGTATCCAAATGGCTGATTTTCCCTGCATTCCATGAGATTTAACCTTGCTCACCAACCTCCCATGTGGAAACTTTTCGAACACCTTATAAAGTCTAGATCACTCACATGGACCGCTCTGCCCTCATCAATCCTTTTTGTTACTTCTCCAAAAACCTCAATCAATATCTTGAGCCATGATTTCCCACGCACAAAGCAATGCTGACTATCCCTAATTAGACACTGCCTTTCCAAATACATACAATCCTTGTCCCTCATGATTGCCTCCTTCAACGTGCCCACCACTGATGTCAGGCGAACCGGTCTCTCGTTCCCTGGCTTTTCCTTACCATCTTGCTTAAATAGTGGCACCATGTTAGCCAACCTCCAGTCTTCTGGTACCTCACCTGGGACGATCGATGATAAAAATATTTCAGCACGGGGCCCAGCAATCACTTCGCTAGCTTCCCACAGAGTTCTAAGGTACATATGATCAGGTCCTGGCAAGGTCCTAGGGAGGGTTCCTGAATCAAGAGACCTCGGAGTGCAGGTTCATAGCTCTTCGAAAGTAGAGTCGCAGGTAGATAGGATAGTGAAGAAGGCATTTGATATGCATTCCTTTATTGGTCAGAGTTCTGAGTACAGGAGTTGGGAGTTCATGTTGCGGCTATACTGGACATTGGTTAGGCCTCTGTTGGAATATTGCATAGAATTCTGGTCTCCTTCCTATCAGCAAGATGTTGAGAAAGAGTTCAGAAAAGATTTATAAGGATGTTGCCAGGGTTGGAGGATTTGAGCTATAGAGAGAGACTGAGAAGACTGGGGCTGGTTTCCCCTGGAATGTCGGAGGCTGAGCGGTGACCTTATAGAGGTTTATTCAAAATTATGAGGGCATGGACAGGATAAATAGACAAAGTGTTTTCCCAAGGGTCGGGGAGTCCAGAACTAGAGGGTATGGGTTCACGGTGAGAGGGGAAAGATATAAAAGAGGCCTAAGCGGCAACTTTTTCACACAGAGGGTGGGACGGGCATGGAATGAGCTGCCAGAGGAAGTGGTGGAGGCTGGTACATTTGCAACATTTAAGAGGCATTTGGATGGGTATATGAATAGGAAGGGATGGAAGGATATGGGCCGGGTGCTGGCAGTTGGGACTAGATTCGGTAGGGATATCTGCTTGGCATAGACGGTTTTGGAACGAATGGTCTTTTTCCAGGCTGTATATCTCTATTATTCTATGGCCTGATAAGGTCCTGGGAATTTATCCACCTTTATGCTTTTCAAGACATCCAGCACCTCCTCCTCTGTAATATGAACATTTTGCAAGTTGACACCATTTATGTCCCTACATTCTATATCTTCCATGCCCTCCCCACAGTAAACACTGATGTAAAATACTTGTTTAGCATCTCCCCATCTCCTGCAGCTCCACGTGCAACCTGCCTTCCTGATCTTCAAGGGGCCCTATTCTCTCCCTAGTTACCATTTTGTCCTTTATGTTTTTATAAAACCACTTTGGATTCTCCTTAACAATATTTGTCCAAGCTATCGCGTGCCCCCTTTTCGCCCTCCTTATTTTCCACTGTAGTACACTCCTACTGCCTTTATACTCTTCTCAGGATTCACACACTCTCCTGAGATATGTTTACTTCTTTTTCGTCACTGAAACCTCAATTTCTCTCCATATCCAGTATTCTGTACACCTATCAGCCTTTCCTTTCACCCGAAAAGGAATATTGTACACCGTCTCTGGACTGCTGTTTTCATTTTTAAAGGCTTCTCAACTTCTAGTGATAAAGGTTTCATTCTCTCAAAATGGCAACTCCCCAATTCCTGCATCTCGCGAAACCACCGCTTGACAATAATGACAAAATAAAAAAACTTTCCAAAGGAAGGCATCGATGAGATGAGCTCTGGACAGGAACATAGATTTGGAGGTTACCAGATGCACGGAGAGTGCTTTCTACCAGAGCAGCACCAGGTCAGTGTCAGGCAAACAGACAGAACGGGCAAATAGATTCACATCTGAACTCACATCTCCCAGCCTGGGAATCTGAAGCTGTGCTCAGCCATTCTGGAGAGTTATGCAGATATCAGGAGTATTGCTGTGGCAAATAGGTTTCAGTAATTTTGAGGGAAGATACTAATAAAGGAGATTATAGAGGGAAGGAGGATTGTCGGAACTTGAAGAGACCAAGTTTACGAGTGTTGAAGGGATTGGAACAAGTTATCAAGATAGGGAGGGTTTAAGATTGAACGATTCCGCAGAAAACCTTTACAGGGAGAAAGGCAGGATTCTTGACAGTGTGGAGGAACAGAAGAATGTTGGGGTCCACATCCATTGATCCCTCAAAGCTGGTACTCAAGCTGATAGGCTTGTTCAGAAGGCATGTGGTTTGTTGGCTTTCATTAGCAGGGTGATTGAGTTTAAGAGCTACGAGGTTATGCTGCAGTTCTATCGAGTCCTAGTTCGACAACACTTGGTATATTGCATTCAATTTTGATTGCCTCATTATGAGAAAGATGTGGAAGCTTTAGAGAGGGTGCAGAGGACATTTATCAGGACATTGCCTGTCCTGGAGGGCAGGCCTTATGCAGAAAGTTTGAGGGAGTTAGGGCTTTTCTCATTGGAATGAAAAGAAATGAGAGGTGACTTGATAGAGGGGAACGAGATGATTTGAGGCTTAGATAGAGAGGATAACCAGATACTTTTCCCATTGCAAAAATGGAAATGACGAGGTTGCATAAATTGAAGGTGATTGGAGGAAGGTTTATAGGAGATGTTAGAGGTGGGTTCTTTACAAATCGTGTATCAGGTGTGTGGAATGCACTGCCAACAGTGGTAGCAGAGTCCGATGCATTAGGGACAATTAAGCAATTCTTAGATAGCAAATGGATGATAGTAAAATGTAGGGTCTGTAGGATAAAAGGTCAGCACAACATTGAGGGCCGAAGAGCCTGTGCTGTGCTGTTCTGTTCTACCTTCTAAATAGGGAGGGTCACAATGGCACAAAGAGGTTTCCAAAAGCTGGAGAGGATGGGATCTGAATGAAGAGACACAAATAGGAAGGTGTGCTCGGATTGTCGAGGGTAACAGAAAAGCAATGGTCTGATCTGGAGCAGACGATCCAAACTGGGAGTGCTGTGGGCACTGGAGGAGGTTTCACAGGGAGGAAGGACGATAGAGCCACAGGAGGTTACAGAGCTATAGGACGTGCAGGAGGTCATGGAGATGGGGAGGTTGGGAGGGATGAAGCAGTTTACTGGCACAGGGATGTTGGTAGGATGGGGTATTTTACACAGACTGGAGTGTTTTCGGTGAATGGAGCAGATTGTTGAAATCAAAACGGTTTTATAGATTAGAAGAACACACAGATATATGGATGGCAGTTGTGACTGAAGATGTTTATAGTTATAGAAAGGCTAAGGTTCTGCAGGTTATTTAGATATAGACGGTGTGGAGTCGGACATTTTTACCAGGAGATAAAGACAGCCATTTTGGTTGGAGACAATTATCACTGATAAGGGAGCAATAGTTTGGTCAAAGTGGGAAGGGTTGTAGGGGAGGGTGATGTTTACACAGATAGAGTTGTAAGAGCTGGATAAGGTTATGGAGATGAGTAGATGGATGGAGAGACTGGAGGAGCTTGCATTGACAGGGTGGGAGATAGCCACGAAAGGATGTTACATAGATAGGGAATATTTACAGAACTGGATCAGGAGAGTAACAGGCATTGGAGTGAGTTCTACAGATCCTGACTGCAGCAGGGACCTGAGAGGATTGAAGGGTCTCCACAGATTGATCGTGTCTTTCAGTCTTGAAGAAGATATGGATAGATTAAACACAATGTATGCTGTTTTCTTTGTCCTGAACAGAGCCTCAATATCCCTCAGCAGACAGGGAGCCCTAACTTTGCCAGCTTTTCCCTTCACCCTAACAGGGACATATTGGCACTGGATTCTGGACACTTTTTAAACCCTGCCATTTGCCAGTCATTACTTTTACTTCAAACAGACCCAACTAATCGATGATAATCATAATGTGGAGGAGCTGGTGTTTGATTGGGATGGGCACAAGACCAGCTTATAGTCCAACAGGTTAATTTGGTGGAACTAGGTTTCAGAGCGCTGCTTCTTCATCAGGTGGTTGTGCAGCACAATCATAAGACACAGAATTTATAGCAACAGGATAGCAGTGTCATGGAATGTAAAATCAAACACATTCAGTTTCTGCCTTTCATCTTTTAGGATGATCACCTGCACTTCGAAAGTTGGTGCTTTGGAATAAACCTGTTGGAGTATAACCCGGTATTCTGTGATTTTTAATTCACCTCTGCTCAATCCTGCCAAATGGCCTCAAACCTGGCCCTGCTCCAGTTTCATCTGTGGACCTGTCTGACCTTTTGCCATAACTATGTTAAAACTAAGACAGTTGTGGTCACTGGACCCAAAGTGCTCTTTGACTAAATATTCAGTCACTTGCCCGACCAAGTTTCCTGAGAGGAGGTCCAGTGTTGCACCCGCCTGTGTGGAGTTAGGCCTTGTTAGAGCTACCTCTTGATTTAGGAAACTTTCTTGGACACATTTGACAAATTGCACTCCATACGGGCCTTTTACTCTGTGAGTGGCCCAGTCCATCCAGGGGAAGTTAACATCTCCAACCAATACTACACTATTTTTTGTATAGGTACCTGCACTCTCTCTACACATCTGCTCCTCTAGTATCCACTGGCACTTTCGGAATCTCGGACACTGTCCCAACATAGTGACCATCCCCTTTTTGTTTCTAACTTCTAAACATATGGCATCATTTGATGACCCCTTAAGAGTATCCTTTCTAAACACTGTTGTCATCCCCTCCCTGATCAAAAGGACAACTCCCCCTCCTCACTCACTTGTCCTTCTGTCCCGCCTGTAGCTTCTGCATCCTGGAACACTGAGCTGCCAGTCCTGCCCTTCTCTCAGCCATATTACTGTTATGGCTGTAATATCCCAGTCCCCAGAGCTAATCCATGTTCTGAGAGCGTCTGACTTACCAGTCAGGCCTCGTGTGTTGAAATAAATGCACGTTAAACCAGGAGTCTTATCCCTCTCTTGACTGTGCCCCTGGATATCCTGAATTGGTAACTTGTTCTCGATGGCTTATGTATTTTTCCTCTGACTGGTCAATGGGCCCTCTCTTACTCAGAGTCCCTGCCAAACTAGTTTAAACACTCCCCGTGTAACACTAACAAATCTCCCCCAGAAATACTGTCCTACTTGTACAGGTCACCTCCAGCCCAGAAGAGATATCAATGATCCAAACATTACTCCCTCCCCCAGTTCCTCAGCCACACATCTATCTGGCCTATCTTTCTATTTCAGTCCTCAACTGGGCAGGTGGCACTGGGAATAATCTGAAGATCACTTCCATTGCGGTCCTGCTTTTTAACTTCTTACCTAACTCCTGACATTCATTTCACAGGACCCCATCCCATTGTCTACCACCATCATGTGGACTGATGTGATCTCTGGCTACTCACCCTCCCCTTCAGAATGTTCAGTCACCGCTCAGAGACATCCTTGACCCTAGCACCCGGAAGGCAGCACACCATCATGGAATCTCTTCAGCAGCCAAAGAAACTCCAGTCTGTCCCCCTCACAGCGGAGTCTCCTATCAGTATCATTACCATTAGAGAGGATCTATCAAACATAGACTGAGAGGACTATTTGCAGTTGGGTCTATATTTGGAAAGTGCGAGTATGTTAAAGTGATACAGTGAGAATTCAGGGCCAGTGTGTTGAAGGAATAGTAAAGGCAGAAAGTCCAGTGAATCCTGATCAAGTGATATTTTGAGTTTGATAAAGAAAATACAGTGCAATAAAAATAGGTGAAGCCTTTCACAAGTATAGGGAGTGCAAGGGAGTCCTTAGAAATGAGGGACAAACAATGGCCATAAAATATCCTCGTCAAATACTATTAAGGAAAAGTCACAACGTACTTTATCAGTATAGTTAGAATAAGAGGGTAACTGAGGAAAGAGTGAGGCCTGTTAAAAACCAAAGGGATAATCTGTGCATGGAGCCAGAGGAAGTAGGTGAGGTCTTCAATTAATAATTCCCATCTGTATTCACACAAGAGAAAAACATTGTAGCCGGGGATTTCAATTGGAATGGTGAAGTCCTCGAAAATGTTAAGATCAATAAGGAGGAGGTATTAAATATTTTCACAGGCATATAGTTGAAGGAATCCCCAGTACCCAATGAAATGTATCCCCGGCTGCTATGGGAGGTAAGGGAGGAGATTGCTGGGGCTCTGGCGGATATATTTAATACTTTGCTGACCACAGGTGAAGTGCCGAATGACTGGAGGATCGCTAATGTGGTTCCTTTGTTCAAGAAGGGCAGCAGGGACGGGCCAGGTAATTACAGAGCAGATAGTCTGACAGCAGGGGGGATGGAAATTATTGGAACAATTCTGAGTTTAAATCAATACTTGCAAAGTAACGATCATCTCGGCTCAATCATCAGGGATTTGGTACTGTCTGAGAAATTCAATGGACTTTTTTGAAATGGTGTCTATTAAGGAGGGCAGTGCAGATGATGTGGTTTACATGGAGTTGAATAAGGCTTTTGACAAGATCCCAGATGGTAGGCTGGTCCAAAAGTAAAGAGCCATTGGGTTCCAAGGCAAGTTGGCAAATTGGATACACAATTGGTGGATAGACTTCTTCGTGTTTGAAATTCTTTCGCCAGTGGGTTTACCACAGGGATCTGTGCAGGAACCACTGCTGGTTATTTTGTGCATTAGCAACTCAGATGTGAAAGCAGAAGGTATTATTAGTCGGTTTGCAGATGACATGAAAGGTGAGGGTGTTGTCCAACATGAGGGGGATGGTCTCAATCTAGAGTCCGATGTTAATCAGATGATAATCTGAGGTGGATTTAGGAGTGATCGAAGTGAGGTAATACTCTGTTGGAGGAATGATAAGCGAAGGACAGACATAATGAATGAAAGGTCCTTGTAGAGTACTGAGAAGCACAAGGAACTTGGTGGATAAGTCCAAAGATCCCTGAAGGTGTCAGCACAAGGTGGGGAATGGACCTGTGATTGGGATGGTGACAGACATCCTGGTGGGGCAAATTGCTGGAGCGGCTTGAGAGGATATAAACTAATCTAGCAGGGTATTGGACCTTAAACTGTCATAACGCCAGATAGAAGTTTGAGGTTGGTACACAAGTCCAAGTGAGCAATTTCACCAGACAAGACAGGCAAGAACATAGCAGGGAATAGGTTAAAAAATATACTGATGGTTAAACTAAAAAAGATGAACTCAGGGGATGGATTGGAATATGGGGCTGGGAGATTATAGTCATTACAGAAATACCATTGAGGGAGGGACAGGATTGTCAGCTCAATGTTTCAAGGTACAGCGACCAGAGGAAGTATCGAAGGGGATGCAAGAGAAGGAAAGACACGTGGGTGTGGGTTTTGATTACATGAAACATCACAGCAATACTTAGAGAGGATATACATGTGGGATCGCCCACTGTTTTGGTGGAATTCTGAAATAAGAATATGAATCATCACTTTGTTACGAGTGTACTGACCCTGGATAGCCAGTTGCAGAGTGAGGAACAAATATATCGAGAGATCTCAAATTTCAATAATAATAAGGTTGCAATGTAGGGGGGTTTAAAATTTCTAAACCTAGATTGGCACTGCGACTATTCAACGTTAGGGAGGGAGTAATTTGGTAATTGTGTTTCAGAAAACGCCCAACTGTATGTAAGTGGCCCAACTCGAGAAAGATGCAAAATCTAACCTCCCCTTGGGAAACAAGGTAGTGAAAGGAACTGAGATGTTAGTGGGAAATCATTTTGCCAATGCGACTACAATTCTATTAGTTTGAAAATAGCGATGGAAAAGGACATGGTTGGTCCACAAGTTCAAATTATAAAATGGGCCAGAGCAATCTTCATAGTATTAGCCAGGAACTTTCAAAAGGTGACAGGGAGTCTCTTTGCAGAGAAAGCGAAGTCTGGCAAGTGAGAATATTTTATAAATGAGATAAATTGAGTGTTCAGTGCCAGCATATTCCTGTTAGTGTGCAGGTCAATGCAGTCAGCATTTAGAAACACGAGTTAACTGTTCAGGATCCGGTCAAAAAAGGGGCCACATGTCAGGTATAGCTATGTGGATCAAGGGAATCCCTGAGAAGCATAGGGGCTGTAGGAATATACTTTGGGTAGATATCAGGAGTGCAGAAAAGATACATCAAATCGACTCGGCAGAGAAGGATAAGGGGAATCCAAAAGTGATTGTAAAAATATCTTAAGAGTAAACAAGTAAGTCGGGACAAAATAGGGCCCTCTGAAGATCAATGAGGCCATCGATATGTGGAACTGCAGAATATGGCTAAGACCATAAACAAATGTTTCTCTCCAGAACTTACTGTGGACTCAGGGAACAAGAGTAATACGTTAGACCACAATTGGAGTACTCTGCAATTCCAGTCTCCCTGCTATAGGAAGGATGTTGTGAGACTTGAATGGGCTCAGAAAAGATTAACACGATATTGCCTGGGTTGTTGCTGAATAAGCTATGGTAACTGTTGCTAGAGCATCGGAGACTGAGGGGTGACCTTAAAGAGATTTATCTCAACATGATGGGCATGGATATTGTAAACATTCAAGGTCTTTCCCCTGGGGTTGGGGAGTCCAAATCTAGAGGGCATAGGTTTAAGGTTAGAGGGGCCAGGTTTAAAAAGAGCCCGAATGGACAGCTTTTTCATGCACATGGTGATGCGTGTATGGAATGAACTGAGAGAGAAAGTAATGGAGACTGATACAATTACAACATTTAAAAGGGATATGGATGAGTATATGACTAGTAAGGGTGTAGCAGTATATCAGCCAAATGCTGGAAACAGGAATAGATTTACTTAGATCTTCTGGTCAGCCTTGACGAATTGGAGACCAAAGGATCTGCTTCTATGCTGTGCATCTCTATGACTTGAAAAGACTGGATTTTATATAAGAGGTAGTGCTGTAGGTTATAAAACACAAAGGTACGGAATGCCCTAGGACCTGATAAAGTGTATCACAGGACGATGTCACCTAGACAGGGGACGAAACGTTTGCAAGTCAAATTCCCAGCTCGGCAAACAGAATCACAACAACGAGCACCCGAGCTACAAATCGTCTACCAAACTTTGTATCATTAGACATTGTGGAATGTGAGGGAAGAAACTGTGGAGCCCAAGCAAAGGTATTTGTACCTTTGACAGCCATGTGTGATTGGCTGGAAGGCTGGAGGTTGGAATCATGGACAGTGAAGGAGATTTTTTGAGATTACAAAGGGATCTTGATGATATGGGTGAATGGGCTGAAAATCTGTAGATGTTATTCAATCTGAATAAATTCGAGGTAATGCATTTGGTAAAACAAAAAAGGGTAGAGCATATACAATTAATGTTAGGACCTGATTGTTACAGAGAGGGTGGTTTGAGTGTGGAATGCACTTCCTGAGGAAGCGGTGGATGTGGGTACAATTACAACGTTTAAACGACATTTGGATAAGTCCGTGAACAGGAAACGTTTGGAGGGATATGGGCCAGCAACAGGCAGCTGAGATGAGTTTAGTTTTAGATCATGTTTGGTATCAACGGAAGGGACAGTTTCCATGCTGTATGGCTCTATGACGAGAATATGGTTTTATTCCATTATTTAAGAAAAGCTGCAATGGAAAGCTAGGGAACTAAACACCAATTAGCTCAATGTCAGTGGTGGTAAGTTGTGAAAGTGATTCTGCCAGACAGGAGTCACATGCATTTGGAAAGGCAAGGATTGATGAAAGGTAGTTAGCACAGCTTTCTGTCTACTGTTATCTCCAATCTCTCTACACATCTGCTCCTCCAGTATCCACTGGCTATTTGGGGGTCTATAATACAGTCACAACAGAGTGACCACCCCTTCTTGTTTCTAACTTCTAACCATATGGCCTCATTTGATGACTCCTTAAGAGTATACTCTCGAAACACTGCTGTTACATCCTCCCTTATCAAAAGGACAACTCCCCCTCCTCACTTACTTGTCCTTCTGTCATGCCTGTAGCTTCTGTATCCTGGAACACTGAGCTGCCAATCCTGCCCTTCTCTCAGCAATGTTTATGTTATGGTTATAATATCCCAGTCCCCACAGCCAATCCATGCTCTGAGCTTGTCTGCCTTCCCAGTCAGGCCTCGTGTGTTGAAATAAATGAACTTTAAACCAAAAGTCTTTTCCCTCCCTCGACTGTGCCCCTGGATATCCTGCAGAGTAAACTTGCTCTTGATGGCCGAAGTATTTTCCTCTAACGTTTCGATGGTCCCTCTCTTATTCAGAGATCCAACCTCCTGCCAAACTAGTTTAAGCCTTCCAGGGTAATGCTAACAAATGTCCCCCCAGTGATACTGGTGCCCCTCTGGTTCAGGTCTAACCCAGCCCCTTGTACAGGTCACCTCTACCCAGGAGAGATCCCAATGATCAAAGAACTGAAAACCCTGCAGCTTCCACCAGCTGCTCAGGTACACATCCACAGGCCTATTCTGTGTCCATTCTCACTGGCACGTGGCACTGGGAGGTCCTGCTTTTTAACTTCTTACCTTACGCCCGATACTCATTTCACAGGACCCCATCGCTTTGTCTACCTATATCATGTGGACCGATGTGCACAATGACCTCTGGCTGTTCACCCTCCCCCTTCAGAATGTTCAGTAACCGCTCAGAGACATCCTTGACCCTGGTACCCGGGAGGCAGCACACCACCCGTGGGTCTCTTCTGCAGCCAAAGGATCTCCAGTCTGTCCTCCTCGAAAATGAGTCTCCGATCAGTATCACGATCATTAGAGCGGATCTGGCAAACATGTACTTGGAGGACTATCTGCAGTTGGGCCTATATTTGGAAAGTGGGAGTATGTTAAAGTGATACAGTGAGAATTCAGGGCCAGTACGTTCCTGACGTGGGACTAGTAAAGACAGCAAGTCCAGCAAATACTGATCAAGTGATATCATGAGTTTGATAAAGAAAATACAGTGCAATAAACTCAGGTGAAGCCCTTCACAAGGATAGAGTGTGCAAGGGGATCCATAGAAATGAGGGACACACAATGGCCATGAAATATGTTTGTCAGATCCTATTAAAGAAAAGTCACAAGGTACTTTATCACTATAGTTAGGAGAAGAGGGTAACTGAGGAAAGAGTGAGGCCTGTTAAAAACCAAAGGGATAATCTGTGCATGGAGCCAGAGGAAGTAGGTGAGGTCTTCAATGAATACTTCCCATCTGGATTCACACAGGAGAAAGACATTGTATCCAGAGATTTCACTTGGGAGGATAATGTTCGAGAACATATTAAGATCAATACGGAGGTGAAATTAAATGTTTTCACAGGCATAAAAGATGGAAAACTCCTCAGTGCCCAATGAAATGCACCCCAGGCTGCTATGGGAGGTAAGGGAGGAGATTGCTGGGGCCCTGGTGGATATATTTAATACTTTGCTGGCCACAGGTGAAGTGCCGAATGACTGGAGGATCGCTAATGTGGTTCCATTATTCAAGAAGGGCAGCAGGGATGGCCAGGTAATTACAGAGCAGATAGTCTGACAGCAGGGGGAGGGAAATTGGGAACAATTCTGACGGACAGGATGAATCAATAACTGGGAAGGCAGGGATCGATTAGTGATAGCCAGCACGGATTTGGAAGAGGAACTTAATGTCTGATGAAATCAGCTGAGATTTCTTTGACATTACGATTGAAGAGATTGATGAGGGCAGTGCAGATGTTGTGGTTTACATGGAATTGATTAAGACCTTTGACAAGGTCCCAAATAGAAGGCTGGTCCAAAAGGGAAGAGCCCATGGCATTCAAGGCAAGTTGGCAAATTTAATCCAAAATTGTTGGAGGGTTGGTTTTCTGATTGAAATCCTT
The DNA here is from genome assembly GCF_047496795.1 of Chiloscyllium punctatum. Taxonomy (NCBI): domain Eukaryota; kingdom Metazoa; phylum Chordata; class Chondrichthyes; order Orectolobiformes; family Hemiscylliidae; genus Chiloscyllium; species Chiloscyllium punctatum. The sequence continues at coordinate 61,620,272 of NC_092768.1, forward strand.
TGCCCAGCGGGTGTATCACAGGGATCTGTGCAGGAACCATTGCTGTTCCTTCTGGGCATTAGTCACTTGGATGTGAAAGCAGAAGTTAACATTAGTAGGTTTGAGGATGACATGAAAGGGGAGGGTGTTGTCCACAGTGAGGGGATGGTCTCAGGCTGCAGTCTGAAGGTTGAGGCTGGGACAGAATTTCAAGAGAGTCATTTCAATCGACAAGTCAGGCAAGAGCACAGCAGGCAATGAGGGAAACCAGATCAATTAAACTGTATTTACTTTGATGTAAAAGATCTAACAGGTTATACAGATGAACGCACGGCATGGATGGGAGCATGGGACAGGGAATCACAGGAATTACGGAAATACAGCTGAGGGAGGGGCAGGACAGGCAACCCAATGTTCCAGGGACAGATGCTTCAGGAAGGATAGAAGGGGAGGCAAGAGAGGAGGGGGATTGGTGTGTTTGATCAGTGAAAACATCACTGCAGCACTGAGAGGATATTACTGGAGATCGTCCAGCGAAGCTGTGTTAGTGGAACTGAGAAATTACACTAGATGACTAGTTTGATATGACGGTACTACAGTCAGTGGGAAATTGAGCAGCAAATATGTTGGGGATCTCAGATATCTGTAATAATGATAGGGCTCTAATGGTTGGGGATTTTAACTTTCTAAACCGAGACTGGTATTGCCAGAATGTTTACAGCTTGGATAGAAGAAAATTGTTCAGTGTGTTCAAGAAAACCGTCTCAGTCAGTTTGTAACTGGTCCGACTGGAGAAAGGGATGAAACCTGACCTCCCTTCGTGAAAGGGGCTGAAGTGTTTGTGGGGGAGAACTTTGGCAAAGTCACCACAATTCTATTAGTTTAGAAATAGCGATGGAAAAGTACAGGCCTGGTCCACAAGTTAAAGATCAAAACTGGCCTTGTCCCAGTCCAGAAGGTATTAGGCAAGACTGTTCAAAAGTTGATTCGTGGAGGCTATTTGAAGGTAAACAGACGTCGGGCAAGTGGGATTCTTTCAAAAGAGAGATAAATTAAGATTTCAGGGGCAGCATATTCCTATTAGTATGAAGGACAATGCTGACACAAATGGGAAACACTGGATGACTTGGGATATTGAGGTTCTGGTCCAGACAAAAGGGGGCACATGTCCTATTTGACTTGTCCGACCTGCCTATCTTCTTTTCCACCTATCCACTCCACCCTCTCCTCCTTGACCTATCACCTTCATCTCCTCCCCCACTCACCCATTGTACTCTATGCTACTCTCTCCCCACCCCCACCCTCCTCGAGCTTATCTCTCCATGCTTCAGGCTCACTGCCTTTATTCCTGATGAAGGGCCTTTGCCCGAAACGTTGGATGCTGCCTGAACTGCTGTGCTCTTCCAGCACCACTAATCCAGTACATGTCCTATATAGCCAGCTGAATTAAGTCAATCCCATGAAGAACATTGTGGGTGTAGTAATACTCAAAAGTGGGAAACCATGAGGGCCGAAAGGGGAACTGACAGAGCTTTGGGCAGATAAGGTTCAGGAAAATCCAAAGAGATTCTACGAGTATATTAACAACAGAAGATTAACTAGAGGCAAAATGTGACCCCTGAAAGATCAATGAAGCCATCTCTGTGTGAACCAACAGGAAATGGGTGATATCCGAAACAAAAATTTCAAGTCAGAACTTACTGGGGAACAAACACTGGGGAAGCAGGGAAATAAACAGTAATGTTTTCAAGAGTCCACTTTGGAGAACAGGAGGTGCTGAAGGTTTTAAAACGCATTAAAATCAGACAACTCCCTGGGAACTAATCAAGTATATCCCAGGACATTGGGGTAAGTTAGGGAAGAAACTTACAAAGATATTTCTATCACTGACAGCCACGGGTGGTGAACTGGGAGCCTGGAGGGTGGCTAATGTTGTGCCAATATTTAGGAAAGGCTGCGAGGGAGAGCCAGGGACATAAACACCAATTAGCTTGATGTCAGTGGTGCGAATGTTGTTGGAAGCGATTCTGCGGGACAGGGGTCACATGCATTTGGAAAGGCAATGATTGATTAGGGATAGTCAGCATAGTTTTGTGCGTACAAAGGGGTGTCTCTCAAACTTGATAGAGTTTGTTGAAGAGGTGACCAAGGAGATGGATGAAGACAGAGCAGTAGACGTTGTCTATCCTGACTTCGGCAAAGCTTAAGTCAGGGTTTAGCCTGGTGCACTGGTTAGTAAGATTAGATCACATAGGATCAGGGAGAGCAAGCCAAACAAACACAAAATGGGCTTGACAGTAGGAGACAGAGGATGGTGGGAGAGGATTGTTGTGCAGACTGGGGGCCTCGGACCAGCAGTGTGCCATGAGGATCGGTGCAGGGTCCACACGTGTGTATTCTTGACATAAACGAGAATATATGAATTAGTGTTAGCATTTTTGTGGATAGTAAAATAAATGTTAAATTGGGCAATGAATATAGTTATCAAAGGTGATCTTAACCAACTGAGCCATGGGTCAAGAAATGAAAGGTGGAGTTGAATTCAGGTGTTGGATTTTGTTTAGACAAACCAGGGAGGACTAACACAGTTAATGGCAGTGCTCTGTTCAGTGTTGTCTAACGGAGAGAGACCAAGGGGTGCAGTTACATTGTTCCTTGGATGTGGCTTCACATGTGTAGAAACAGACAGGCTGGAGAAGCTGGAAAGCAAAACAGGGCAATGAGATAGCTTTGGAAGATAAAGTTAAGGAGAATCCAAAGAGATTCTACCGCACACAAGTACAAAAAAGCAACTCGAGTGACAATAGAGCCCTTCAAAGATCAAGAAGGCCATCCGTGCCTGGAACCACAGGAGATGAGTGTGACCTGAAATGAATATTTCATGTCAGAACATACAGTGGACAAAGACCAGGAAACAAAGGGAGAGAAACAATGATGTCTTGAAAAGAGTCCCCATTACAGAAGAGGTGGTGCTGGAGATCTTAGAACACAAAGGTAGAGAACGCCCGAGGTCCTGAACAAGTGTATGCCACAACATTGTGGCAAAGTCGCAGCGGGGACCATGGCAGAGATATTTCTATCATTATCCTTCGTATTTCCCTTGGGCGGAGGTGGCTGAGGGGTGACCTTAGAGGAGAACGTGAGGACTGCAGATGCTGGAGATCAGAGCTGAAAATGTGCTGCTAGAAAAGCGCAGCAGGTCAGGCAGCATCCAAGGAACAGGAGAATCGACGTTTTGGATTCCTGAAGAAGGGCTGATGCTCGAAACGTCGATTCTCCTGTTCCTTGGATGCTGCCTGACCTGCTGCGCTTTTCCAGCAACACATTTTCAGCTCTAAGGGGTGAACTTATAAAGGTTTATAAAACCATGAGGGGTATACTTAATGTGAATAGTAAAGGTTTCTATCCCAGGGTAGGGGAATCCATTACGAGAGGGCAGAAATATAAGGTGAGAGAAGAAATACTTAAAAGTGACCAGAGGAGAACATTTCCACATAGAGAATGGTGCATGTATGGAATGAGCGTCTGGGGAAGGGGTAGAGAAAAGTAAAGTTACAACATGGAAAAGACATTTTGGCAGATATATGGAGAAGAGAAGGTTTGAAAGGATATGGACCAAACACATGCAAATGCGACTTGTTCATGAACAGTAGTCAGCATGGACTAGTTGCATCGAAGGATAATAAATGCAGTACATTTCAAATCTCGGGAGAGACAATACGGAAGGTGGACGTTACAGGGACAGGCACTGTTGTAGGAGTTACTAATTATTGAAGACACTGGTCCACGAGACATGGAATATGTACAGTGTTGGAGGAGGAACACAGAACAGAAAGATTCCAGGCAGCTTTCCCACCCACTCATGGGAAGCCTGCTTTCCCCTATGTTGTCCTGATGCTCACTAAGACATCACAGGCATGGATTGATAACTGTGACACTCCAGATACTGTCTCAGAACAACAAAACTTACAGTACACATGCTTATTGAGCCTGGGGTGTGTCTGTACACTGCTCCCCCTCCAGCACTGTTAGCTGATGTTTGGAGCCCTCTCGCTGCTCTCTGCACGGTGAGTGATCTTACCTCAGTGCAGGGTTTACTGAAGGCTCCAGATCTCCCTGCCCTTTGTCTCTCTGCCTGACCAACCATCTTCAACGTGGTGATGGATGGGACACCCAGCAGCTGGGAAATCTAATGAGTCAGGAATTTCCTGAGTACCTACAGGAGACAGAGAAATAGACAGAATGGGAAATTTGACTGATGCAGTGAGGGTTACACGTGGAGAATAGTACTGTATCCCATGGAGATCTGGAAAATCCCAGTCTCCATCCCTGGCCTGTGCAGAATTCTGCTGGCTCAGAATCTGGAGTAGCTGTAAGAGTTGAGAGACACTGACAGAGGGAGCATTTAGACCCACACAGTGAGGGAGACCACATGGAGAGAGACTGAGTGATATCACCAGAGTGCAGGAAGGTATCAGGAACAAACAATCATGAAGGAAAACAGGTTTAGCTCCATGATACACTGGTATCAGTGTTCAGGGATAAATAGCCTGTGAGCAGACAAAGTAATGGCCTGTTGATATTGTTGCTAGAGCATGTATCCCAAACCTCAGCTAATGTTCAGGAGAGGCAGGTTTGAACCACATCATCTGAAACGGTGGAATTTGAAATAAATTATTTTAAAAATAGCAATTGACCATCTATAAATACCATTACTGATGTACAATAAATCCAAACACTTATCATTCAGAGAAGGACATCTGCCCACCCTCACGGGGTCTGCACAACATACCCACAGCAAAGTGTTTGCCTCCCAATTACCTTCTGAAGTGGCCGAGCAATTATTCAGCTCAAGGACAGCTAGGGCTGGGCAAGAAAGGCTGGTCAGCCAGAGACTCTCACATCCCATACCTGATTTTAAAAATAATCCATTAGGATGGGACTGAGCTGGGACCAGTGTCCTGGCCAATCATGTCGGTAGGTTTGTAGACAGGTAAACCTAGAGGGTTCAGGTGAAAGGAGCTTTCCAAATCCAAATAGAAAAGTGACGCATGTAAACAGCACGGGGATGTGGCTGAAGACAAGCAGAAAGGAACAGGAAGGGACAAATTTTAACTAAAACTGTATATCAGTGAATCGATTTGTGACAGGAAATTGTGGGAAAGAGTAAATTATTTTTTTTTTGGAATGGACAAAGTCTCTGAAGCAAGGTAGACTGATTTGTGACAAAGAGATAAAAGAGATTTAGACACCAGGGAGACATGGTTACAGGACGAACAACAGTTGGAACATAAATATTCAATGGTTCACAACCTTGCAGAGACTCAGGCAAAATTACTTAGATTTAGATTACTTACAGTGTGGAAACAGGCCCTTCGGCCCGACAAGTCCACACCGCCCCGCCGAAGCGTAACCCACCCATACCCCTACATCTACATCTACATCTACATCTACCCCTTACCTAACACTACAGGCAATTTAGCATGGCCAATTCACCTGACCTGCACATCTTTGGACTGTGGGAGGAAACCGGAGCACCCGGAAGAAACCCACGCAGACACGGGGAGAACATACAAACTCCACACAGTCAGTCGCCTGAGGCGGGAATTGAACCCGGGTCTCTGGCGCTGTGAGGCAAATGGGTAACACTAACAATAATGGAGAACAGAGGCATGACAGAGAAAGCATTTGGCATCATATCATGAAGTAGAGTCAGTCTGAATGTAAATTCTGGCTACTACTTGCCAAGGACACAAGCGGCAGAACAGTTTTTGGCTACTTAACAACATTTCATTGCTCATCATTTGCATTAAAGAAGAACTCATTGGAATTTTTAATAAAGGCATTGTGATAATTTAGTGAAACTTGAATATTCAAATAATCTTGGCAATCATACTGGCAAGAGTGATATTCGAAGAAGAGATTGTGGAATTGTTTTTCAGTGTTTCTTTGAATAACACATTATGCAACTGGCTAGGGACGTCACTATCTCAGTGCGACCGTTGTGTCATGAAATTTAGTGAGTATTGTCTCCTGGGGAGATCCTCTGGGAAATTGTGTAAAGTGCAGTCTAAAGAAATACAAAGTTTTAAAGTGAATCACAGAAAGGACAAGCTACATCTGGAAACAAAAGCAGCCAATGACATGAGTTTGAGAGAACTGACCAAGGTAAGCAGGCTAAACAGACTGAAATATGTGTCTGTACATGAACAGTGGAAAACATTTGAAGGAACACTGTAAAACACTCAAAAAAAGGACGTTCCATTGAAATAGAAAATGCTCAGCAAGAAATTCCCACGCGTCACTCACTCAGGACAAAATGAATAATATCAGATTATGAGGCTTAGATGATTACCACAAAGTACTTAAAATCCTGAAATGAGAGAGAGTTTAAGCAATAAGTTTTAAAGGAATTGCAAAGGGTCTGCTAGCAGAGAGGACGGCAATGGAAAGGGGAATCATTGTCAGGGTTTAATGACACAATAGGAACAGGGAGAGGTGAAGATGCTGGAGGTGGTGAGAGAGTGGTCTGGGCCTGAACAGTGTGACAAAGCCAGCTGCAGCTGGAGGGGTTTGCAAAGGTAGGGAGGGACGTATGTATTTTCATTTATTCATTCATGGGATGAGGGTGATTGGACCAGCATTCTTTGCCCCACTGCTAATTTCCCAGAGGGTAGCTCAGAATCAGCCATATTGCTGTGGGTCTGGAGTCACATGTCAGCCAGATCAGGTTGGAATGTCAGATGTCCTTCCCTAAAAGGAGCTAAGTGAACCAGATGAGTTCTTCCTACAGATAAACAATGCTTTTATGGAGGCCGCACCAATGTGCTGTACAGCCACAACATGACATCCCAACTCCTACTCTCAATGCTTTGCCCTATGAAGGTAACCATCCCAAACGTCTGCTTCACCAGCGTGTCTACCAGTATTGCCAATCTCAAGGAACTGTGTACCTGCATCCCTGGGTCTCTGACTGATAACACTACCCAGGGTCCAAACAATAACTGTACAAGTCCTGCCCTGGTTTGTTTCACCAAAAAGGAACACCTCACCTTTATCTCATTAAACTCCATCTGCTATTCTTCAGCCCACTATCCCAGCAGTACTGTTCATCCTGTTGTATCATAATTAACCTTCTTCACTGTCCACTTTCCCACCAATTTCAGTGTCACGCAAAACAATTACTTACCAGGAAACTAATATTCTCTTCCAAACCATTTATCCAAATGACAAACAACAGTGGACCCACCACACTGCTGGTCACATCCCTCCAGTCAGAAAGACAACACGTCTCCCATCACCATCTGGCTCCTATCATCAAGCCCAATTTTGTATCCAGTTTCCTCGCTCCTCCTGAATGCCATATCCTTTTACAATGGTCTAGGCTTCTTACCCAGTTTACCACACGGAACGTAGAACACAGAACAGTACAGTACAAATACCTTCGGACATGATGCCATGCCAACCTTTTATCCGTCTGTAAGATCAAACTAACCTACATACCCTTCATTTTACTGCCATCTGTGTGCCTATTCAAGAGTCTATTAAATGTCCCTCATGTATCTGACTCTCCTACCACTGCTGGCAGTGCTTTCCAACCACGCAACACTCTTTGTGTAAAGAACCTTTCTCTGAAATTTCTCTTTACCCATCCAACAATCACCTTAAAATTATTTATGTCCACTGACAACAGCCATATATGCCATGGTATAAAGAAGTCTCTCACTATTCACTCTATCTATGTCTCACATCATCTTGATCACCTCTACCAAGTGGCCCCTCACCCTTCTTCACTTCAATGACCAAAGGCTTACCTCCCTGAACCTTTCTTCGTAAGACATGCTCTTCAGTACAGGCAGCATTCTGGTAAACATCCAACTTAGCCTCCACTGCCTTCCTGTAATGAGGGGATCAGAACGGAACACAATATTCCAAGTGGGGTCTAAGCATGGCTCTATAGAGCTGCAGCATAACCTCACGGCTTGAAAACCCAATCCCCCAGCAATTGAAAGGCAACACAACATATTCCTTCTCAACAACCCTATCACCTTGGATGGCAACTTTGAGGGATAGATGGATGTGGAACCCAAGATCTCTCTGTTCCACAATACTACCAAGTATTCTGCCTTCAACCCTATATTCTGCATTCAAATTTGACTTTCCAAAGTGAATCATTTCACACTTTTTCCAGATTAAACTCCATCTACACTTCGCAGCCCAGCTCTTTATTCTGTCCATATCCTGCTGCAACCGACAACAGACCTCCACACTATCCACCACTCCACCAACCTCCATGTCATTGGCAAAATTACTAACCCATTCTTCCACAACCACATTCAAGTAGTTTATAAAAAAGAATCACAAACAGCAGAGGTCCTGGAACTGATCCGTGCAGAACACCACTGGTCACCGAGCTCCATGCTGAATGCTTCCCATCTATCATCACCCTCTGTCTTCTATGAGGCAGGAATTCCATATCCAGACAGACAGGTTTCCTGTATCCCATGCCTCTGTATTTTCTGAATGAGCCATAAATGCGTTTTGTCACATTCTCGAAGGATTCAATAAGATTTCTGAGGCATGACCTGTCCCTAACATAGCCATGCTGACTAGCTCTAATCAAACTATAGTTTTCTACGGAGTCATAAAGCCGCGCTCTCAGAGTCCACTCCAATAAGTTGCATACCACAGACATAAGAAAGTGGAGGTCTGTAATTCCTAGGATTTGCCCTATTCCCTTTCTTGAACAAGGGAGCAACATGTGCCGCCCTCCAATCATCTGGTATGACTCTGGTGGACAGTGTGGGTGCAAAGTTGAAAAGTGTGGTGTTGGAAAAATACAGCAGGCCAGGCAGCATCCAAGGAGTTGGAGAATCGACGTTTCGGGCATAAGCTCTTCTTCAAGCCTTTTCTCCTAGTGTGGGTCCAAAGGTCATCGCCAAAGGCAATCCCTTCTCTTGCAGTAACTTTGGGCATATTTGGTCTGGTCCAATAGACTTATCTATCTTTATGTTTTACACAATCCTCAGCACATCCTCCTTCTCAACATCAACCTATTCACATATATCAGTCCTTTTCACGCTGTCCTCACAAATGACAAAGTCCCTCTTAGAAGTGAATACTGAAGCAAATTATTCATTAAGGTCCTCCCCACCTCCTGTGACTACATGCACATGTTCCCTCCACTATGCCTGACCGGCCCTACCCTCACGCTGACCATCCTCTTGTTCCTCACATAAGTGGAAAATGCCTTACTGTTTTCCTTAATCCTTCCCAAAAAAGATTTTTCATGTCCCATTCTGGGTGTCCTAAATCCATTCTTCAGTTCCTTCCTGGCTACCTTCAGTGAGTCCCCAGATTGTGGAAACAGGCCATTTGGCCCAAAAACTCCATACGGACCCTCTGAAGAACATCCCGCCCAAAACCATTCCGCCACCCTATTACTCTCCATTTACCCTAACGAATGTGTTAATCCTGCACACTATGGGTAATTTACCATGGCTAATTCACCTAAACTGCACATCTTTGGGTGGAGACTGGAGCACTTGGAGGAACCCTACGCAGACATGGGGAGAATGTGTAAACTCCACACAGACAGACGCCCAGGATTGGAATCGAAATCGGGTCCCTGGTGCTATAAGGCAGCCATGCTAACCACTGAGCCATCGTGCCGCCCTCATATAACCCTGTAGAGGTCTAACGATCCTAGCGTCCTCAACCTTAAGTAAGCTTCCTTCTTTCTCTTGACTAGATGTTCTACATCCCTTTGAACCTTGTTAAATGCTTCGCTAAAGTCCATGTGGACAATGTTCACTGCTCTGCCTTCATCTATCTCTTGGCCACCTCCTCAAAGAGTCAATCCGGTTTGTGAAACACGGTTTCCCACGCACAAAGCCATGCTGACGACCTCGAATCAGCCCTTGCCTTTGTGAATAGAAGGAGCTCCTTTCTATCAGAATCTCCTCCAACAACTTCCCCATCATTGGGCTCACGGGGCTGTAATTTCCTGCAATCCTTTTGTGATGGAACAGCATTAGCCGTCCTCCAGTATTTCGGCACATCACTGCGTCTGCTGATAATATAAACTAAAATATCTCTGTTAGGGACACTGCAATCTCCTCCCTAGCTTCCCACAATATTCTCAGATCGACATAATGAGCTACTAAGAACAGATCTACCATTACTTGTTTTAATATTCCAGCACTTTCTCTTCTCTGTTGAGGATTCTTTCCAAGACATCGCAAATTCTTTCCCAAAGTGGCCGAGCTTCCATGTCTTTACCAAAGTAAATACTGACAAGACTTTTTTTTAATTTAATATCTCACCCACCTACTCTGGTTCTGCACATAGGTGACCTTATTGATATTTAAGAGGCCCTATTCTCTACCAAGTTACTCTTTAGCCATTATTGAAACTTACACAAAGGCTTCTGAAAATTCAAATAAACCATATTGTCCTTACCAACACCCCGCCCAACATCCTTATCTATTTTGCCATTTATATTCACACAAAAAATAAATCCAACAGGCTCAAAAACAAATTCTCTTTTATAAAATGTGTTTCTAAGGGTCCAGTTATTTTTTATTGATATGTCATTTCTCACTCATTTCAGCATGCTCCTGACTTACTGTCAGGCTAACAGTATTTGTTTTTAGTCTGGAAACATAAAGGGTTCTTGGAGTTCTTGTTTATCAATCTGAAAAAATGTAGCTTACAGGGTCATCAAGTAATAGAGAAGGCAAATCAAATGCTGCCATTTATTACAAAGGGACTGGAGTCTAAATATAGGGAGGTCTTACTAAAACGATGCAAGGTACAAGTCAGACTACACCTAGAACATTATGAACAGTGTGTGTGCCCGAAGGAAAGATATTCTTGTATCAGAGGCAGGCCAGAGAAGGTCCACTCGGCTGATGTTGGAAATGGAGGGATTATGTAATAAGAGGTGGAATAGATTGAGAATGAACCCATTGAAGTTGAGAAAAATTAGAGTGAAACTGAATGAAACATGCAAGATTCTGAAGTTCTTTGATCGGTTAAATGCTGGGAAGTTAGAAAATAGAAAAGTGCAGCAATAGGCCCTTCGGCCCACCTTGATATCATTCTCAACTCATCCCATCTGTATATACATGGTCCATGTCCCTCTATTCTCTGGCCTTTCATGTTTCTGTCAAAATGTCACTTCAAAACTTTACTCACATTTCTGTTTCTATGACATCGCTTGGCAACTTCCACTCTCTTCCAACCCCAACCTCAGTATCAAACCGGCAGACAAGGGAGACGCAGTAGTAGTTTGGCGCACCGAACTTTACACTGCTGAGGCTAAACGCCAGCTCGCCGACACCTCCTCCTACTATCCCCTTGACCATGACCCCACCTCCTACCACCAAACCATCATCTCCCAGACCATCCATAACCTCATCATCTCAGGGGATCTCCCATCCACCGCCTCCAACCTCATAGTCCCACAACCTCGCACTGCCCGTTTCTACCTCTTGCCCAAAATCCACAAACCTGACTGCCCCGGCCGACCCATTGTCTCAGCCTGCTCCTGCCACACCGAACTCATCTCTGCATAACTCGACACGGTCCTGTCCCCCTTAGTCCAATAACTCCCCACCTACGTTCGGGACACCACCCACGCCCTCAACATCCTCCATGATTTTCGCTTCCCCGGTCCCCAACACCTTATCTTCATCATGGACATCCAGTCCCTGTACACCTCCATCCCCCATCACGAAGGACTCAAAGCCCTCCGCTTCTTCCTTTCCCGCCGTACCAACGAGTACCCTTCCACCGGCACCCTCCTTCTACTGACTGAACTGGTCCTCAACCTGAATAACTTCCCTTTCCAATCTTCCCACTTCGTCCCAACCAATGGAGTGCCATGGGCACTCGCATGGGCCCCAGCTATGCCTGCCTCTTCGCACGATATGTGGAACAGTCCATCTTCCGCAGCTACACTGGCACCACTCCCCACCTTTTCCTTCGCTACATCGATGACTGTATCGGCGCTGCCTCGTGCTCCCACGAGGAGGTTGAACAGTTCACCCACTTTACCAACACGTTCCACCCCGACCTCAAATTCACCTGGACCGTCTCAGACTCCTCCCTCCCCTTCCTAGACCATTCCATTTCTATCTCGGGCGATCAAATAAACACGGACATTTACTATAAACCCACTGAATCCCACAGCTACCTCGACTACACCTCCTCCCACCCTGCCCCCTGTAAAAACGCCAACCCATATTCCCAATTCCTTTGTCTCCGCCACATCTGCTCCCAGGAGGACCAGTTCCAAAACTGTACAACCCAGATGGTCTCCTTCTTCAAAGACCGCAATTTCCCCCAGACGTGATCAACAATGCCCTCCAATGCATCTCCTCCACTTCCCGCTCCCCCGCCCTTGAGCCTCACCCCTCCCATCACCACCAGGACAGAACCCCGCTGGTCCTCACCTACCACCCCACCAACCTCCATATACATCGTATCATCCGTCATCATTTGCGCCACCTCCAAATATACCCCATCACCAGGGATATATTTCCCTCCCCTGAAAAGACCACTCCCTCCGTGACTCCCTCATCAGGTTCACACCCACCACCAACTCAACCTTCACTCCCGGCACCTTCCCCTGCAACTGCAAGAAATGCAAAACTTGCGCCCAAACCTCCACCCTTACTTCCCTCCAAGTCCCCAAAGGATCCTTCCATATCTGCCACAAATTCACCTGCACTTCCACACACATCATTTATTGCATCCGCTGTACCCAATGTGGCCTTCTCTATATTGGGGAGACAGACCACCTACTTGCGGAACATTTCAGGGAACACCTCTGTGACACCCGGACCAACCAACCCAACCACCCCGTGGCTCAACACTTCAACTCCCCCTCCCACTCCACCAAGGACATGCAGGTCCTTGGACTCCTCCATCGCCAGACCATAGCAACCCGACGGTTGGAGGAAGAGCGCCTCATCTTTTGCCTAGGAACCCTCCAACCACAAGGGATGAACTTAGATTTCTCCAGTTTCCTCATTTCCCCTCCCTCTACCTTGTCTCAGTCAAATCCCTCGAACTCAGCACCACCTTCCTAACCTGCAATCTTCTTCCTGACCTCTCCGCCCCCACCCCTACTCAGGCTTATCACCCTCACCTTGACCTCCTTCCATCAATCCCATTTCCAACGCCCCTTCCCAAAGTGGAGTAGCATTGGAAAATGGTGACTTTGCAACTATAGAAGGCGCTGAAGGAACTGGAAGTGTAAAAAATGTAGAGATAGTTGTGGAAGCAGTTGGTGGTTAGAGATAGGGAGAATTGCAGAGACTGCAGGGGATCATACAGACAGGGGGGATTTTTAAGAGCAGGGGAAAGTAACAGAAATAGACAAAGTGCAGTGCCTGAAGAGGGTTCAGCATCCAGCAGGTTTCAAGGTGCAGGACAATGTTACAAAGACTGGGACAGTTGTCGGGATTGGAGGAGCAAAGATAGGGAGGGCTTTCAACCCTGTACGATAGTATGTTACAGAGATGGGGAGAGTTTCACAACTAAAGGGAGTTAGAAAGATCAGGAGGATTTGAGGTTATTGCAGCAGCTTTAACTATATAGTTTCTCCAGAGATAGGGAGGTTTGTGGAGACTTGAACAGGTGACATAGAGACGGAGGGTTTTAAGAATAAAGAGGACTTTTCAGAGAAACGGAAGGATGTAGGAATGGAACATGGTGAGAGTCACAGTGGCAATTACGGCAGCTCATGAAGGTAACAGAAATAACTAGTGTAGTGACAAGGGGAGCACATTAAAGGCATAAAGATTTGTAATGTCTGAAGGAGATTACATGCACAGCAAGGGGAGTAGGGACTACTAGAGTTTAGAGAGACTGAGTCTGGTTGAGAGAGGAAGAGTTTATTGGCATTATTAGGATTGTAGAGACTAAATTCCATGATAGGGACGGTAGAACTGGATCGTATCCACAGCCAATGAGGATATTAACAGGTGGAGGAGGTTCCTAAGGTCAGTATTCCTTGGGGGATTTCACATATAGTGAGATTCTCAGGTAGGAGCCTGACATAGTTATAAAGACAGGGAGGTATTTCAGGTCTGGAAGGGATTACACAGATCGGGACATCTCAATGGACTGCGTAATTTTTCACAGATAAGGAAGGGTTGGAGGAGCTGGCGAAGTTTACCCAGATAGGGACGGATGGAGAGGTTAAAGGCAAATGTATTGACATGGAGGTGGTATTAGTAGGAGGAGCTTACAGGGATAGACAGGACTGTCAGGGTTTACAGGGATGAAGGAATTTAGTATCTACTGGAGAAGTTTAGGGATTAGGGTGTTAGGGGTTAGAGAACCTGACAGAGACAGAGAGCAGTGTATGGACTAGAGGAGATTACAAACAGAGGAAGGATTATCGGGACTGGAGGATATTACAGAGATCACTAATACAGCATGGACTAGGATTAATGCCTGGGTCCTCCTGTGCTGTCTCAGTGAGGACCGTACAGCAGAGGGGAAAGCAGGACACGCACAAAATGGTGGGATGGAAGCCTTGAATGTAGCTGTTCCTTGCCCAGCATTGTATCTATGTTGCATATCTGTCAGCCATGTTTCTGTTACGCTGGAATATCCCAGTCCACAGAGCCAATCCATGCTCTGAGCTCATCTGCCTTACCAGTTAGGTCTTGTGCGTGGCCAGTCAGCCAACCTTCCCCCCACCCCCAACCAAGGGATACTGATTTCCCTCTGGTTCAAGTCCAACCCGTGCCCTCCTTTGACAGATCACCTCTACCCCAGAAGAGATCCCAATGATCCAAGAACTGAAAACCCTGACCCCGACACCTGTTCCTCAGCCACACATCCAACCGTCCTATCTTTCTATGTCTATCCTCACTGGCACGTGGCACTGGGAGTAATCTGGAGATCACTACCCTTGAGGTCCGGCTTTTCAACTTCTTACTAACACCCGATACTCATTGCACAGGACCCCATCACTTTGTCTTCATCTGTCATGTGGACCGATGTGCACAATGACCTCTGGCTGTTCACACTCCCCCTTCAGAATGTTCAGTGACCGCTCAGACACATCCTTGACCCTGGTACCCGGGAGGCAGCACACCATCCTGTGGTCACTTCTGCAGCCACACAGTCCCCTGTCTGTCCCGCTCACAACTGCGTCTCTGATAATGAGACAGGATGTGGCAAACAGAGACTGGCTTGAACTATTTGCAGTTACGGTTATATGTGGAAAGTGGAATATGTTAAAGTGAAACAGTGAGAATCCATGGCCTGTGTGCTAATAAAATGGGAATGACAAAGGCAGCAAGTCCAGTGAATACTGATCAAGTGATATCGTGAGTTTGATAAAGAACATACAGTGCAATAAAATCATGTGAAGTCATTCACATAGTATAGAGAGTGCAAGGGGTCCTTAAAAAATAAGGGGCAAGCAATGGCCATGAAATATCCTTGGTAGACAGTATTAAGGAAAAGCTACAGGATATTTTGTGACTATAGTCAGAGGATTCCCAGCTAAAGACTGCATCTTGCTGGAAACCAAAGGGACAATCTGTGCATGGAGCCAACGGAAGTAGGTGATGTTCTTCAATTAATACTTCCCATCTGTGTTCACACAGGAGAAAGGCATTGTAACCGGGGATTTCTGTTGATATGGTGAGGTTCGAGAATATGTTTAAGATCAATAAGGAGGAGGTATTAAATGTTTTCTCAGGCATAAAGGTGGAGAAATCCCCAGAGCCCAATGAAATGTATCTCAGGCGGCTATGGGAGGAGATCGCTGGGGTCCTGGCGGATATATTTAACACTATGCTGGCCACAGGTGAAGTGCTGAATGACTGGAGGATCGCTAATGTGGTTCCTTTGTTCAAGAAGGGCAGGAGTGATAGGCCAGGTAATTACAGAGCAGATAGTCTGACAGCAGGGGGAGGGATATTATTGGAAACAATTCTGAGGGACAGAATGAATCAATAATTGGAAAGGCAGGAAACAATCAGGGATAGTCAGCACGGATTTGGTAAAGGAAGATCCTGTCTGATAAATTCAGCTGAGTTTTCTTTGAAATCACGAATAAAAATATTGATGAGGGCAGTGCAGATGATGTGGATTCCTTGGAGTTCACTATGGCCTTTGACAAGGTCCCACATGGAAGGCTGGTCCAACAGACCAATGGGATCCAAAGCAAGTTGGTAAATTGGATCCACAATTGGTGGAGTGTTGGTTTTGTGTTTGAAATTCTTTCATCAGTGGGTATACCACAGGGTTCTGTGCAGGAGCCATTGCTATTTGTATGTACACGAATACCTTGGATGTGAAAGCAGAAGGTATCATTATCAGGTTTGCAGATGACATGAAAGGTGAGTGTGTTGCCCACAGTGAAGGGGATGGTTTCAAGCTACAATCTGAAGGTTGAGGCTGGGACAGAATTTCAAAAGAGACATTTAAATAGACAGGGCAGGCAAGAGCACAGCAGGCAATGAGAGAAAACTGATAAATTAAACAACTTTATTTCAACATAACAGGCCTAACAGGAAAGGCAGATGAACTTGGTGCATGGACGGGTACATGGGACTGAGACACCATAGATATTACAGAAATACAGCTGAGGGAGGGACAGGACTGACAGGTCTATGTTCCAGGGTTCAGATTCTACAAGTGGAAGGAACAGGAGGTGAGAGCGGAGGGGGAGTGGAGTTTTTGATCAGTGAAGCATCACTGCAGCACTTAGAGAGGATATTCCTGGGGATCGCCCAGTAATGCTGTAATGGTGGAAATGAGAAATTAAAAATTGGTCATCACTTTGGTATGACTGCACTACAGGCTCTCAATGGTCAGTGGGAAAATTGAGCAGCAAATATGTCGGGAGATCTCAGATATCTGTAAGAATGATAGGGTTGTAATGGTCGGGGATTTTAACTTTCCAAACATAGACTGGGACTGCCAGAGTGTTCAGAGCTTGGATGGGAGGGATTTGTTAGGCATGTTCAACAAAACTGTCCCAGTCAGAATGTCAATGGTCGGACTGCAGGAACGGGTATAACCTGACCTTCACTTGGGAAACAAGGTCGGGAAAGGGACTGATGTGTTCGTGGGGAAACACTTTGGCAAAGTCACAACAATCATATTAGTTTGAAAATAGCAATGGAAAAGAACATGCCTGGTTCACAAGTTAATGATTAAAACTGGCCTTGCCTGAATCCAGAAGGTTCTCGTCAAGAGCATTTAACAATTGATTGTGGAGGCTAATTGCTAGTAAAGGGACGTAAGGCAGATGGGAAGCTTTCAAAATTGAGATAAAATGAGAGAGTTCAGGCCAGCATATTCCTGTTAGTGTGAAGGATAATGCTGATACAAGTGAGAAACACTGAATAACTGGAGATATTGAGGTTCTGATCAAGAGAAATGGAGCACGTGTCACATATAGCCAGCTGGATTAAGGGAATCCATTGAGAGCATTGCGGTGGAGTAATACACTTATGTGGGAAATCAGGAGGGCCCAAAGGGAACCACAGAAAGCTCTCACAGATCAAACTGAGGAAAATATAAGTATATTAACAACAGAAGATTAAATACGAACGGAATATGGTTCCTTAATGATCAATGGGGCCAACCAAGTGTGGAACCAGAGGAGATGGCTGAGATCCTAAATGAAAATTTCACGTTTCAACTTACTGTGAAGAAAGACTGGCAAAGTCAGGGAAATAAACAATGATGTCTTCAAAAGAGTCCACATTACAGAACAGGAGGTACTGGAGGTTTTAAAATGCATAAAAGGTAGACAAATCCCTGGGAACTAATCAAGTACATCCCTGGATATTGTGGGAAGCTCAGGAAGAAATTATGGGGTCCCATCAAGAGATTTTTCTATCACTGACAGCCACAGGTGATGAGCTGGAAGCCTGGAGTGTGGCTGATGTTGTGCCAATGTTGAGGAAAGTCTGCAGGGGAAAGCCATGGACATAAACACCAATTAGCTTGATGTCAGTGGTGTGTAACAGGAGTTACATGCCTTTGCAAAGCAAGGATTAATTGGGGGTAGTCAGCACAGCTTTGGAGTATTACATAGAATTCTGATCATCCTGATTTAGGAAGCATTATCTGAAATTGTAATTGGAGCAAAGATTGACGAAGATGTTACTGATGCTGGAGAGTTTGACAGAATCCGAGAATCTGGATAAGCTGGAAAGCAACATGGGGTAATGAGATAGTTTTGGCAGATAAGGTTAAGGAGAATGCAAAGAGTTTTCTATAGCATACAAGAACAAATAAAACAAATGGAGAACAATAGGACCACTCAAAGACCAGTGAGGCCATCGATATGTGGAACCACAGGAGATGGGCGCGACCCTAAATGAATATTTTATGTCAGAACGCACTGTGGACAAAGACTAAGAAACAACGGGAAAGAAACAATGATGTCTTGAAAAGAGTCCCGATTACAGAAGAGGGGGTACTGGCGGTCTTAGAACACAAAGGTAGAGAAAGCCCTAGGTCCTGAACAAGTGTATCCCAGAACATTGTGGCAAAGTAGTGGCAGCGACACGAGCAGAAATAATTTCTATCATTGTCCTTTGTATTTCCATTGGGCATAGGTGGATGAGGGGTAATCATATAAAGGTTTAGAAAACCATGAGGGATACAGGTAAGTTGATTAGCCAACAGCTTTACCCCAGGGTAGTGGAATCCATAACTAGATGGGATTGAAGTGCCTAAGGAATAGGTGTTCGCAATTCTGCAAACTGTGAAGATAGCTAAGTCCCCTGTGCTGGATAGGATTTATTCTCATATTCTCTGCGAAGCCAGGAAGGAGATTGCTAAGTCTTTGGCTTTGATCTTTATGTTGTCATTGTCTACAGGAATAGTGCCAGAAGGCTGGAGGATAGGAAATGTTGTCCCCTTGTCCATGAAGGGAAGCAGAGAAAACCCTGGTAATTATACGAGCTGTGAGCCTTACTTTGATTCTGGGTGAAGTGTTGGAAAGGCTTATAAGAGATAGGATTTATCACCATCTGGAGATGAATAAGTTGATGAGGGATAGTCAACATGGTTTTTTGAAGGATAGGTCGTGCGTCGCAAACCGCTGAGTTCTTTGAGAAGGTGATCAATGAGGTGGATCAGGGTAAAGCAGTTGATGTAGTGTTTTTGGATTACAGTAAGGCTTGTTTGTTAAGTTTGTTAAGGCTCCCCATGGTACGTTATTGCAGACAATACAGAGGCATGGAATTGTGGGTAATTTCGCAGTTGGGATCAGAAATTGGCTCGATGAAAGAAGACAGAGAGTAGTGGTTGATGGGAAATCTACATCCTGGAATTCAGTTACTAGTGGGGTAACGCCACGATGTGTTTTGGATCCACTGTTGCTTGTCATTTATATAATTGACCTAGACGAGGGCATTGAAGGATGGATGAGTGAAGTTGCGGATTACACTAAGGTTGGCAGAGTTGTGGATAGTGATACAGGATGTTGTAGGTTACAGAGAGGCATAGATTAACTGCAGAGCTAAACTGAGACTTCGCAAATGGAGTTTAATACGGAAAAGTGTTAGGTGATTCACTTTGGAAGGAGTAACAGCAGCACAGAGTACTGGGCTAACGGTAAGATTCTTGGTACTGTCGGTGAACAGAGAGATCTCTGTGTCTATGTACATTGATCCCTGAAAATTGTCACTCAGGTTGATATTTTTGTTCAGAAGGCATTCGGTGGGTTAGCTTTTATTGGTAGAGGGATTGTGTTTCGGAACAATGAGATCATGCTGCAGCTGTACAAAACTAGTGGGTGGCCACACCTGGGGTATTGGTTCCAGTTCAGGTCACTACATTACAGCAAGGATGTGTAAGCTTTGGAAAGGGTTCAGAGGAGATTTACCAGGATGTCACTTGGTCTGGAGGGAAGGTCTTACAAGGAAAGGCTGAGGGACTTGAAGCTGTTTTCGTTCGAGAGAAAATGTTTGAGGCGAATTAATTGAGGCATATAAGATAAGCACAGGGTGAGATGGGTTGAGAGGCTTTTCCCTCGGATGGCAATGCCTTGCATGAGGGGAGATAGGTGTCGGACAGATATCAGAGGTAGATTCTTAATTCAGAGAGTAGTAGGGGGCGTGGAACGCACTGTCTGCAACAGTAGTAGACTCACCAACTTTAAGGGTATTTAAATGGTCATTGTATAGGAATATGGACGATAATGGAATACTGTTGGTTAGATGGGCTTCAGATTGGTTCCAGAAGTTGGCACAATATTGAGGGCCGAAGGGCAGGTAGTGCGCTGTCATGTTCTATGGTCTAGAGGGCATAAATATAAGGTGAGAGAGGAAAGGCTTTAAAGGAACGAGAACATTTTTCACACAGAGAATGGTGCAGGTGTGGAATGACCTTCCGGGAGAAATGGTAGAGAAAAGTAGAATAGCAACATGTAAAAGTCATTTGGGCAGGTACATGGAGAGGAGAAGGTTTGAAGGGATATGGGTCAAATGTAGAGAAACGCGTCTCATTCAGGGACTCTTGTTAGCATGGAGTGGTTGGATCGAAAGAACTGTTTCCGTGCTGCATGCCTCTGTCTCCAGTTATTGGAGGAGGAGACTACCGAGATAAAGCATGTTGTAGACACTGAAGCAAGTTACAGAGATAGGGATGGTAGGTTGGAATGCAGTGTGTTTCAAATATGTGGAAGGACTATTGGGAAGGAGGAGGTTACAGAGATAGGAAATGGTATAGGAATTAAAAATTATTAAAGACACTGGACCACAAGACATGCCACAGATACTGTTTTGCAGAGTAGTGAGTCTTAATACAACAGAACTTACAGTAGTGGTGGTGATTGAGCCTTGGGTGTGCGTGTACTGTGCTCCCCCTCCAGCACTGTATCAATGTCATGTCTTGTTCACAGATGTTTGGAGCCCTCTCATTGTTCTTTGCTCTGTGCACTGTGAGCGATCTTACCTCACTACAGGATTTATTGAAGGCTCCAAATCTCTTTTCCCTTTGTCTGTCTCTGGCTGACTAACTGTGATCAATGTGGTGATGGACGATTCACCCCGCAGTTGGGAAGACTATTGAGTCAGGACCTTCCTGAATACATACAGGAGACAGAGGAATAGACACAATGGGGAATTAGACTGATGTAGTGAGGGTTACACAGGGAGAATGGCACTGAGTCCCACAGAGATCTGGAAAATGGAGCGATATTAAGTAAGAGCACCAGATTGCTGGAAGATGTCAGCATCACACAATTGTGTCGGGAGAATGGGTTTAGCTTCATGATGCCCTGGTATCAGTGCTCAGGGATGAGCACCCAGTGAGCAGGTGAAGTGATGGCCGTGTGGTATTATTGCTACAGAATGTATCCAAAACCTCAGCAAATGTTCAGGGGAGGCAGGTTTAAATCCCACCATCTGAAATTGAGACATTTGAAATCATTAGTTTTAAAACTAATAATAATCCATAAATAAGTATGAGCCCATTGCTGATGGACAAAAAAACCCAAACGCTTGTCCTTTCGAGAAGGACATCTTCCCATCCTCACGTGGTCTGCACGACATCCCCAAAGCAAAGTGTTTGCCTCTCAATGACCCTCTGAAATGGCCGAGCAAGTTACTCAGTTCAAGGGCAGCTAGGGCTGGGCAAGAAAGGCTGGTCAGCCAGGGACACCCACATCCCATACCTGATTTACAAAATAATCCATAAGGATGATCCCACTGGAATATGCTGGGAGCAGTGTCCCGGCTAATCATGTCGGTAGGTTTATGGACAGAGCTTTAAACTGACAGAGAGGATGCAGGGACAGGGTACAGGTGAAAGGAGCTTTCCAAATCCAAAGAGAAAAGGTGAAGCATCAGAACAGCACAGGGATGTGGCTGAAGACAAGCAGAAAGGAACAGGATAGGACAAAGTTTAACTAAAACTGTACATCAGTGAATAGATTTGTGACAGAAAATTGTGGGAAAGAGTGGGTTATGTTATTTTGTTAATGGATAATGTCGCTGTAATAAGGTAGATGGATTTAAGACTCAGAGATAAAAGAGATTTAGACACCAGAGAGACATGCTTCCAGGGCGAACAAAAGTATTCAATGGTTCACAACCTTGTGCAAACTCAGGCAAAATGGGCAATGTTAACAATAATGGGTAACAAAGGCATTACAGAGAAAGCATTTGACCTCAGATGATGAAGTAGAGTCAGTCTGAATGCAAATTCTGGCTACTACTTGCCAAGGACTCAAGCAGCAGAACAGTTTTAGCCACCGAACAGCATTCCATTTTACATCACTGCATTACACAGGAGCTCATTGGAATTTTTGATAAAGGCATAATAATAATTCAGTGAAACTTCAAAATTCATGTAATCTGGGACAATCACCCTGACAAGAGTGATATTGGAAGAGGAGTTCAGAGAATTTTTTTCAGTATTTCTTTGAATAAAACATTGTACAACCGGGTCGGGATGTAACTATCTCAGACCCACCGTTGCGCGATGAAACTTAGTGAATACTTCATTTCACCTGGAGAGCTCCTCCAGCAAATTGTAAGAAAGTGCAGTTTTAAGGAATATAACATCTTAAAGTAAATCACAGAAAGGACAAGCTGCATCTGAAAACAAAAAACAACCAATTACATGAGTTTGAGAGGATAACTGACCAAGATAAACAGGCTAAATAGACCGAAATATGTGTCTGTAAATGAATAATGGAAAACATTTGAAGGAATAGTGTAAAACACTCAACAAAAGGACATTCCATTGAAACAGACAAAACCTCAGCAAGAAATCCCCAATGGCCCCTCACTCAGGACAAAGTGGAACATATTAGATTATGAGGCTGACAATCTCACCAAAAATACTTAAAATCGTGAACTGACAGAGTGTTTTAGGAGTAAGTATTAAAGGGATTGCAAAGGGTCTGCTCGCAGGAGGAGGGCAGTGGCAAGGGGAATAATTGTCACAGTTTATTGGCACAATAGGAACAGGGAGAGGTGAAGATGCTGTTGGTGGTGAGAATGTTACAGAGAGTGGTCAGGGCCTGAACATAGCCAGTACGGATTGCTGCAGCTGGAGGGGTTTGCAGAGGAAAGGATGGACATAATCATTTTATTTATTCATTCATGCAATGTGGGTGTCACTGCCTGGACCAGCATATATTGCCCCACTGGTAATTATCCAGAGGGTAGCTCAGAGTCAGACATATTGCTGTGGGTCTGGAGTCACATGTTAGCCAGGTCAGGTTGGAATGTCAGATGTCCTTCCCTAAAGGAGGTAAGTGAACCAGATGAGTACTTCCTACTGATCAACAATGTTTTTATGGTGGCTGCACCAATGTCTTGTACAGCCACAACATAACATCCCAACTCCCACTCTCAATGCTCTACCCAATGAAGGTAACCATCCCAAATGTCTGCTTCACCAGCCTGTCGACCTGTGACACCACTTTCAAAGAACTGTGTACCTGCATCCCTGGGTCTCTGACTGACAACACTACCAGGGTCCGAGCATTAACAAGTCCCACCCTGGTTTGTTTCAATAAAATAGAACACTTCACCTTTATCCAATTAAACTCCATCTGCTATTCTTCAGCCCACTATCCCAGCATTACTGTCCATCCTGTTGTTTCATAGATAACCTTCTTCACTGTCCACTTTCCCACCAATGTCAGTGTCACCCAAAAAAAGCTTACTTACCTGGAAACAAATACTCCCATCAAAACCATTTATCCAAATGACAAACAACAGGGGACCCACTCCACCGCTGGTCACATGCCTCCAGTCAGAAAAACAACATGTCTCCCATCACCCTCTGTCTCCTACCATCAATCCCAATTTTGTATCCAGTTTCCTAGCTCCTCCTGAATGTCATAACATTTTACAGTGATCTGAGCTTATTACCCAGTTTACCACATGGAAAGTAGAACACAGAACAGTACAGCACAAGACCCTTCGGCCACGATGCCACGTCAATCTTTTATCTGACTGTAAGATCAAACTAACCTACATATTCTTCATTTTACTGCCATTCATGTGCCTATCCAGAAGTATATTAAATGTTCCAAATGCATCTAATTTTACTGCCACTGCTGGCAGTGCATTCCACTCACCCACCACGATGGATGTAACGAACCAACCTCGGAAATTTCCCCTTATCCACTGGCTAATCACCTTAACATTTCCAAACAACGCGCTCCACGAAGCCGGAAGCGCCATCTATTCAATAAAACATTTGACAGAGTTAGATGCACGACTTGATCGCCATACCCGTGTTGTCTGCGGCAACCCCACCGGTCTCAATTGTTTTCACAAACAAATGCAAAACATGAAGTATGTGCAGGATGAGGCAGACCTGGTACAGTCTCGGAGGAGAACCAGCCTTCTCTTCAAATCAAAGATTCGTTCGTGTTATTTTCCTGGATCTCTGTTAATACTTGTCACACGACTTCCAGAGGGAATTCGTTCGCTTGCTCACCTCTCATGCATCGACACTGGAGTTATCATATCACCAGCAATATAATAGAGCCATTAATAAAAGCCAATTACTGCGGATGCTGGAATCTGAAACCAAACGAGAAAATGCTGGAAAATCTCAGCAGGTCTGGCACCATCTGCAAGGAGAGAAAAGAGCTGACGTTTCGAGTCTAACTGATTAAAGATAAAGATAAAAACAAAGGGGGAGTGTTATGGAGCTATTTATACCACGCTGAGAGAAGGTGAGTCAAGGCTCCAGATGCAAAGGTGATAATGACAGTGCATGGAGAGATTAAAGGGAGATTAAGAGACGTGAATTACCCAGGCTGAAGCCAGCGCTATGTGACAAAATATGTGAGGGATGGGTGAAGCAGAGACAAAATGGAAAACAGGGGAGAAGTGTAGCAAAGCGGGAAGAGGACAGGAAAAAGGTATTGAGACAGTGGGGAGCCAGAGAAAGAGAGACAATCAAGAAATAAGAGGTACAGAACAGTGAAAAAAAAACACAACTAGAAAAGTTAAATAAAATAATTGAAATAAAATTACCTTAAGTTTTTTGAATTCAACAACTTCACACAAATTTACTTCTTTTTTTTATTTATCTTTTTTATCATTTCACCTGCACTATCATAGAGCCATTAGATATGGACAGCACTGAAAACACAGTCTTCGGTCGCACTCGCCCATTCCGAACAGATATCCTCAACTGATCCAGCCGCGATTGCATGCACTTGACCCATTTCTCTCTCAACCTTTCCTATTCAAGTACACGTCCAGATTCCTTAACAGTATTGGAATTATACCATCCATCACCAGCTCGTCTGGTAACTTATTCCAGAAACGCACCACCCTCTGCATGCAGCCGTTGCCCCTCACTGCCTTTCGAATTCTCACCCTCCCACACCAGATTTATAGCCTCTAGTTCTGAACTGCCCCACCTGAGCGAAAGGAACTTGTCTATTTACCCGATTCATTCCCCTCATGATTGAAAAACCTCCGTAAGATCAGCTCCCAGCCTCTGACGCGCCAGGCGAAATAGTGAGCGAGTGTTCAGCCTGTAAACGTTTGCACCTTTTCCATTTTCAAATGTAGGATGATGTAGCATGCTGACTGAAGCAATCATTTTAGCAGCTGACCTGTCGCGGACAAACTCTGCAGGAAGGCCTGATAACTTGCTAAATATGCTGTCAAACGAAGATTGCATAAGCAACATGAGTCATTGAGCAAGATGTGCAATTGACATCTGAGCTGTTGCTGACACCAAAGCAACTGCGTCGTTCGGGAGCAGAAAGAACCCCGCTGATAGATTACAATTCAAATGCATTTGGCATACGGTTCGGAGCAGTTAGTCAGTAGCACATAACCCTGACTCCAATGTTCTGTGAGTATCCAGAAGAACAGTGAGCGATCGTTGAAGGTACGGTTCTCCAGACGAAATTTGTCAATGTGAGAAGATGCGTCTGAGCTGGTGGCGTTGCGTTTGAAATTGCATGTGTCCGGACATTGTGCTTAATTTTAGATATCAGAGCAAATGGTTACACTCGAGTATGCGCGTTCGTAAAAGTCAATGCATTTTTTGTTGAAAACCTTTGCAACGAAAGGAAATACTTCAGACTATCGTGCGATCGATGAGAAGCAGAAAATGCACAGCCGCATTTGCTTTCATCACACCAGCTGCGCTCATCAGTTAGCTCAGCTGTAACCAGCGCACAAACGCCACACATGGTTAGTGTGGGGATTGAACCCACATTCTTGGCGTTATTCGCACCACGCTCTAACCAGCTGAGCTAACCGACCAACGTGTACCACGTGTCGAAAGCAAATGCCTATATTGCCGGTGTTCACAATCACGGTATCAGGGTTTCCTGCCTCGGGGATCTACCAGGAACTCTTGATAAACTTGAAGGTGGGACCCTGTGACGAAGAGGTAGTCTTCCTAGTAGTTACGGGGGCAGCATGGTCGTCGCTGAATTTTAAACCAAAGAAAGTAGGAATGTTAACACGCTCAATTACTGTTTCCAGGGGTTCTAGGGGAAGAATTTACTGTTCCAGTATTTGAACCTATGATGATAGAAGGTCCGGAGGATACAGTTACAGGGGAACAGTTGTATATCCCTGATATAGGAAGTAACTTAGTAGGGAGAGATTTAATTACCCTCTTAGGACTGGAGATTTGAATTCACGAAAAAAGAATTAGTTGTACAAATGGCAATGTTGACAGAAGATGTGGAGAGAGAGGTAGACCCTATTATATGGGCGAGAGATGGCAATCGTGGAAAAATACAGATCCGTCCCTTAGAAATAAGTTTAAAAAGGTAAGGGGATGTTGTTTATGAGCAACAATATACCATGTCCACAGAAGGTAAACGAGGACTGCAGCCACTAATTGATGGGCTAGAGATGGACTGTTGGAGCTAAGTATGTCTCCTTATAATATCCTAATTCTCCCAGTGCGTAAATCTGATCGAAGTTATCGATTGGTGCAGGAGTTGAGAATATTGAATTGTATGTTATTAAGTACGATCCCTCATGACCACAAATGGTTTAGTGTGATAGATTTAAAGGATGCCTTTGGGAGAAAAGTCGGAATTTTTTGCCTTTGAATGGAAAAATCCCCAAAAAAGGACGGAAACACCAATACCAGTGGACCGTGCTCCCCCATGGGTTTATGCAATCGCCAAATTTATTTGGCCAGATGTTAGAACAAATTTTGGAGAAATTTAGCAGCCTCAAGGGAACCACCCTGTTGCAGTATGTAGACGACCTCTTAGTAACAGGAAAGAGAAGAGAAAGAGTAGTAGAAGCCACGAAAAAAAAATTGCATTTCCTTGGTCAGCAGGGACCGTGGGTATCTAAAAACAAATTACAATATGTGGACCGAGAAGTGAAATACTTGGGACATTCAGTTCGTGAGGGAAGCGAAAGGGAAGCCTGGAAGGGTTAAAGGGAATAGTGGGGAATCTGCTGCCAGGAATAAACGGGAATATCATAATTTTGGGGTTTAACGGGATATTGCAGATTGTGGGTTGATTCTTATGCTCAAAAGACAAATAAATTATATCTCAAACTATTAGAGGAGGAACCAAAGTGTCTAAGTTGGGAAGTAGAGGAAAAGGAACTACCTAAGAATTCAAAAGAGATCTGATCCATGCCCCCGGGTCAGCCTTACCTTCTCTAGATAAACCTTTCCATCTCTTTGCTACCATATATTAAGAGTGCGGCTTTGGGAGTATTAACCCAGAGGTGGGGAGGAATGAAATAGCCAGTAGCGTATCTTTCAAAGCTATTGGATCCAGTATCCCAGGGGTGGCCTGAGTGTGTGCAGGCCGTGGCTGCCACTGCACTGTTGGTGGAGGAAAGCAGGAAGCTTACACTTGGGGGAGCCCTTATAGTAAGCACCCCACACCAAGTGAGAACGATCATAAACCAAAAAGCTGGGCGATTGTTGACAGACTCGCGGGTTCTGAAATATGAGGCAATATTAATGGAAAAGGATGATCTAGTGTTGGTCACGCATAATTCTTTAAATGCAGCTGCCTTTCTTTGGAAAGGGGAAGGAGAATCCCCTTAGAATCCAGAGCACGACTGCCTTGACATTATAGAATACCAAACTAAGGTCTGCAAGGACCTGAGAGATGTTCCGCTTCATGCAGGAGCCTGACTCTTTATCGACAGATCATTCCGGGTGACTGAAGAGAAAAGACATAATGGGTATGCAGTTGTAGACGGGATGGAAGGTGGTGTGGTAGAGGCAGGAAGGTTGCCAAATGGGTGGTCAGCTCAGACCTGCGAACTCTATGCATTGGAAAGTGTCCTTAGGGCATTAGAAAATAAAGAGGGAGCAGCATACAGTGACTCTAAATATGTATTTGGTGTTGGCACTTTCGGAAAGATATGGCACGAACGAGGGCTGATCTATAGCCGGGGGAAGGAATTAGCACACGAGGAGTTGATTAAACGGGTCTTGGAGTCCCTATTACTCCCCTGAGAAATAGCGGTAGTGCATGTAAATGGTCATCAGAAAGGAAATGAACCAGAAGTTAGGGGGAATAGATTAGACGATGAAGTGGCTAAGGAAGCAGGCATGGACACACAAGGAGTGCTAATTCATTCCCTAATATCTCCTGTTCCTGATCCCCGGAAGCTCTTATATTTACTGAAAGAATTGAAAAAGAATTGACAGATTTTGGGGCTGAAAAAAAAACAGCAGACGGGCATTGGATGTTACCTGATGGAAGGGAAATGTTAAACAAAATGATGATGTGAGAAATTATAGCTGTCCTACATCAAGTCAGCCATTGGGCCGTACAAGCAACGTATCTTTTAGTTCTTAGGGAATATGGATGTAAAGGAATATATACAATTGCTAAACACATATGTGAGGGATTTATCATATGCAGAAAGGTAAATAATAAAGTCTTAAGAAAACAGACCCCGGGAGGAAGAGACCCAGGATTGAGACTCTTCCAGAGTATACAAGAAGATTATACTGAACTACCCAGAGTAGGAAGACTAAGATATATACTGGTGATAGTAGATCATCTATCTGGTTGTGTTGAGGCATACCCCCGAGCTACTGCCACTGCGAGTGTGGTGTGTAAAACAATATTGGAGCACATAATTCCCCGATATGGGCTAGTGAACCATATAGATTTCGACCAAGGAACTCATTTTACCTCTAAAGTGTTACAGGAGATAATGAAAGGGTTGGGAATTTCCTGGGAGTACCATACTCCAGGGCACACACCATCATCAGGAAGGTTTGAGAGAATGAACCAAACACTCAAACGACAGCTCTCTAAATTGATAATAGAAACCAGACTCCCTGAGACCAAATGATTACCTATAGCTCTCTTGCGAGTCCAAACAGACCCAAGGAAAGATTTGGGACTATCCCCTATGAAATCATATTTGGATTACCTTATCTGGGAACGAACGGAGAATTGACAATTCCCGAAACTAAAGACTTGTTCTAAAGAAATATACACTGGGCTTGCCCGCCTCTTTGTCTCTCCTCAGGAAACAGAGTTTATTGGCACAGACTCCACCCCTTGAATTCACCGTTCATCCCATCCGGCCGGGAGATTGGGTCTTAGTAAAATCATGGACAGAGACTAAATTACAGCCGGACTGGGAAGGGCCATATCAGGCACTTTTGACGACCGAAACGGCAATAAGGATGGTGGAGAAAGGCTGGACTCACTACACTCGGATCAAAGGGCCAGTAGAATCTCCAGTTGAGGAAGAAGTTTGGACAGCCGAATCAACGGAAGACCCGCTGAAACTCAGGCTGAAGAGATTTAGAGTAACTGATTATACAGTGGTGACACGAGTGCGGGATTATTTCTGTAGGATTGTGTATTAAGTTTTATTGTACTTCAGCAGAATTTTTAGAATGCTGGGGATCTTAGAGTTATGATGCTAGCTCTCTTAGTATTGGGATTTGGTCAAACAGAATTTCATCTGTATTATTAGCGGTCCCTGCATCTGATAATCCACAAGAAATATACGCTGATGCATGCAGTTTAGTAAATTGTGGGATGTAGATAATCAGAGACAGTACCGCAGCTCAGAGATACATCTTAAGTCCTTTGGGGATGGTACTTGGTATAATGGTCTTGTAACAATACACAGGGCCACCTTGTGGTTTTCTCCCACAATCAAAAGATATGCAGGTTAGGTAAATTGACCATGCTAAGCTGCACGTTCTGTTCAGGGATGTGTAGGTTATATGCATTAGTCAGGGGTAAATGTCCAGTAATCTGAGAGCAGAATGGTGCTGAGTGGATTATTCTTTGGAACGTCAGTGTCGACTTGTTGGGCCAAATGGCCTGTTTCCACACAGTAGGGATTGTATAAACTTAGAATTGTGTTTTGCTAAACAAAACTGACAATTTTTTTAACTGTTGCATTTAAAACTTACCTTTAACTGTCAATTGTCAATATGTAAAATATCTCAATGTTACTGAAATCAATGTTCAAACAAAACACTGCACATAAGGCCGCACAAAGATCGTCATGACCATCTAATTACTGTTCAGAGAATAATCACAGTAAAATTTTATTGTTTCTGAGATCAATCGCACTATCACAGTAAGGAACTGGTTATCATTCCCTTCAATAAATGCAATCGTTGTCCTCTGGTATTTCAGTTCAGTCGTTATACACCATACTGGTTGTTCAAAGCATGGTTATTCTTTATTATGAAGGGCCAAGTGTTCTAACGGCAAGAGATGTTGTTCGATCTGATTTGATGCATGTTCTCAAACAAGTTTTCACTATAAATATTGCAAAAAATGTGTTTATTTGGTATTGTTCAGCTGCTGATGCTAACATTTTCAGTTCATGTTCATTAAGCATGTTTGGAGATAGTGAGGAAAGCTGTGGTGTTGCAAAAGTGCAGGCACATTCAAAGAGCAGGAGTATCGAAACGATTCCTGATGAAGGGCTTATGCCCAAAATATCGATTCTGCTTCTCCTTGAATGCTGTCTGACCTGTTGTCCTTTACCGGCACAACGCTCTTGCCATTAGAAATATTTGACTAAATATTCAGAGACAATACTAAAAGTTACCTCTGTCAATTTAATTTACTGTGTTTTCTATTCACGGAACGTTTGATGTTAATTGCTCCTCTTTTTCTTCTTAAATCTGATACAAATTTCAAAATACAGAACACATTAAAATTCACATGAATTATAAATTTACATTCTCGACAAGAAAACCAATGAAAGGCGATATAGAATTCTTGAACAGCCTACACATTTGAATGAAAAAGCAATTCCTTCTAAAAAATGTTTCCACGTCTGTATCTTTTTCTCAATTCAATAATCCTGCAAGTTTATAATTGTCAGTTGATCTCTCTGAATGAGTACCTAATCAATGTCAATGTAACAGCTGAAACATTAACAACAGATTGATAACTGGGTGTTAAAGACCTTATTTGAAGCCAACAAATGTTTGATATTTCCTAGAATTCCACCAGAAAACATACTTGAATCATAATACAAGAAGTGAGATGTGCAAACCTTATTTTTAAATGAGCAAACTCCAATATTTTCAAAGCATTTCAATCTTACTGTCGAAATGAACAGGTGAATGGAAAAATAAAAACAAGTTTCTGACAATTCATAAACTGAACAACAATTACAAATTCACTTTGATCAAAGTACAGAGTAATAGATAGATGAATCACAACATTTAGTAACAAAGTAGGTAATCAGCTGACTGACAAGTAATACGTGGTAGCATTTGTTAGTTTACTGAAGAAGGTATCAACTTTATTTTCAATTTATACTACGACAGAATAATGTCTAATGTGTTTCAATTTTTTGGACTTGCCCCTTTGCAGCAATAAAAGATCAATCTCATTACTTAGACATCGTAATCTTTAATTCTGCAACATTTTCAAATATTCTCCAGGAATTTATAAGCGACAGAATTAGATACAGGTCTCCCCACTAACCGAAAGTAAAGCGTTATTATGAAACCTTACATAAACTGAAAATGCATTCGTCGAAGAAGCATTAATTTATATGGGAAACACCTCCCCTTTTCTTAGTAAAAGTGAAAATCCTCTTCAGATTTCTTCCAGTCAGAGAAAACAGGAACAGATGTAAGTCTTTTGTAAAAGCAAAGTGGCTAAAGCGAATTTTCCAACACATATTTCTTGGTAACCTGACACAAATAAGTATCAGATTTTGTGATTATTGATATTATAGATAAAAGCAGATCTAATGTTGGATTGAAAAGCAGTTCAATCTGTGATAAGCTACTCTCTAATCACCATTCAGAGCAGCTCTTGATATAGTTGTGGTGAAGGTGTGATTTGAAACCTTCCCTCGGGTTTCGTGATAGAGACACTGCCACAGCTGCACAGGCTCCTTTTGTAATGTTCCGACTCAGGACGGCAGGACTACAATATTATGTTTAATATGGTTACTCAAATGAAAACTAATCAGCTGTTTATTGTAGTAATTTGAATGGGAATTAATTAGGTAGTTTCTGTGTGTAATGGACTGGAAATTAAACAATATTTTACACTAACAATAGAATAAATGAATGATAGTCTTAAATAAAGAGAATCTCATGACAATTCTTTGAAAGACAAATTGACAAAACTGCGTGATCATTGTACTTTAATTTTAAAAATGCATCAGTCATTCAAAATGAAAATTCAGCCGAAGACAAGTTCCCTTCCTGTCAACAACGTACAACTTCCACAATTTCAAAATGAACAGTCATTGATAAAGGAAGGAACAAACAGATGCTAATTCTATTTTCTTCACATAAACGTGCGATGAATTTTAAGTAAGTTTCATATATGTAAAAAGGAAACTCTTATTGTGGTTCTAAATACAATAAATGTTAGCATGAAGTGAAACATAATCAAATCAATTTAACTGTGTTTTCTCAGTTAAAATACCGTTCAATATTCAAAGTAGTCGAGTGATTGTACACTGCAATATCTTTACATTAATTCAGTGCTGAGACATAATTCCACATTTATACCCCTTATAGTGAAGCACACTTGTGCCAGGAGTCTGAGCAGGTAGGGGAGGTCTTTACTGAGTACTTTGCTTCAGTATTCACAAGTGAGTGGGACCTTGTTCCTTGTTAGGACAACGTGAAACAGGTTGATATGGAGGAACAGGTCGATGTTCAGACAGAGAATGTGCTGAAAATATTTAAAAATCATGGGGATAGATAAGTGCCCTGGGCCAGAAAGGATATAACCTATGTTGTTATGGGAAGGGAGGCAATTGATTACTGTGTTTTGGCAATGATCTTTGCATCCTCACTGTCCACTCGAGTCATACCAGATGATTGAAGGTTGGCAAAAGTTATTCCCTTATTGAAGAAAGGCAATTGAGATGATCCTGGGAATCATCGATGAGTCAGTCTTACATCAGTTGTGGGCAAATTCTTGGAGAGAATTCTGAGAGACAGGATTTATGATTATTTGGAAAAGCATAGATTAATTAGAGATGGTCAACATGGCTTTGTGAGTGGCAGATTATGCCTCACAAGCCTCATTGAATTATTTGAGGTTGTGGCAAACACATTGGTGAGGACAGAATAGTGGATGTGGTGTATAAGGATTTTAGCAAGGTGTGTGATAAGGTTCTCCATTGTAGGCTCATTCAGAAAGTAATGAGACATGGGATATAGGGAAACCTGCCTGGTTAGATAATAAATTGGTTGACCCATAGAGGACAGGGTGAGATTAAATGGTTAGTTTTCAGCTTGGAGCACGGTGACCAATGGTGTTCTGAAGGGATCAGTTGTGGGACCTCTGCTTTTTGTGATTTTTACAAATGACTTGGATGAGGAAGTGGAAGGGTGGGTTAGGAAGTTTGCCAATGACACGAGGGTTGGTGGAGTTGTGGATAGTGTGGAGGGCTTTTGTAGGTTGCTCGAGGACATTGACAGGATGCAGAGGTGGGCTGAGAAATGGCAGGTGGAGTTCAACCTCGGAAAATGTGAAATTATTCATTTTGGAATTTCAAATTTGAATGCACATTTTTCAGATTAAATACAGGATTCTTGACAATGTGAAGAAACAGAGGGATCGTGGGGTGCATGTCCATACATCCCTCATCGCTGACATCTAAGGTGATAGGGTTATTAAGACAGTGCATAGCGTGTTGGCTTTCATTAATGGGGAGGTTGAGTTTAAGAGCCACGAGATTATGCTGCAGCGCTATGGATCCCTGATGAGACTATACTTGGAATATTGTGTTCTGTTCTGATCACCTCATAAGACATAGGATGTGGAAGCTTTAGAAAAAGTGCAGATGCGATTTATCAAAATGTTGTCTGGACTGGAAGGCATGTCTTATGAATAAAGGTTGACAGAGCTTGGGCTTTGGTCATTGCAATGAAAGAGGATGATAGTTTACTTGATAGCTTTGGGTAAGTTGATGAGAGGCATAGATAGAGTGGATAATGAAAGACTTTTCCCTGCAAAGTGGCATAATATTAAGATGAATGGGGGAAGTTGTGCGGAGATGTCAGAGATAGTTTCTTTATAGATAGTGGTGAGTGTGTGGAATGCACTGCCAGTGGTAGGAGAAGATTCAGATCCATCAGGGACATCTAAGCGACTCTTGGATAGGCACATGGATGATAGTAAATGAAGGGCATGTTGGTTAGTTTGATCTTAGAGTTGGATAAAATGTCGGAACAACATTGTGGCCAAAGGGCCTGTACTGTGCTGCACTGTTCTATATTCTATGGATTGAAATTAACAATTATTTTATATTAACAACACATAGATTTTCAAAATTCTATTACCATACTTAAGAATAATGATAAATTTCATCTTGTTATTTGACTGTGATATCTGCAGAAATGAACGGAATTATTGCAGGGAAAAGTAATTAGGATTTTCTAAATTTATAAAGCTGGAATTACACAGATCATTCAAATGAGCAAAAGTCATATTTTTGACAGTGCACATTGCATCAGAAATAATGGATTCTTTTGTAGGTGTGTTGATTGGAAATAAAATGGATTTTTATATTACTGTATAGGTACTAGGGAAGATTGGATTAAATTCAAATATAAACTTTAGTTTAGTCTTGCTAACAACTACATTGAAGCATACTATAATTATTGTCATTCAAATGCATTAACAGTTACTGTTAGAATCCTGAAAAATGGATATATTGCACCATTTTTCAAAAAGTCAATAAATTAAGTCGTGAACCTCCGTACACTTGTTACCCAGGCCAATTATTATGCAATTATTGCAATGGTAATGACTTGATAACTAATGCTAAAACCTAAACAGATAAATTGGTTCAATACTTTATCAGCATCTTCCTCTGAAATTGATTGGATATTTATGAAGATCGGTAAACTGAGGGACAAAATATTGATTGATTGAATTGAAGGAAAAAAATGAGACAGCGTCTATTGAGCAGGATTGTTTTTGTTTAAAAATGCAGTTGATGCAAGAATAGTATATTTTCCTCCATTGGTTTTCTTGTAGATACATTTTTTTTTAAATTGTCATGATTCAAGGTTGAGACACTGGTGTCAGAGTCTGCAAAGGGGAGAGTGAGAGAGTAAGAAATTCTGAAAAAGCAGAAAGGAAAGGAACTGGCGAGCAGAGGAGCTCCAACTGTAGTGTCTCAACCTGCTAACATCTTATTGGGTGATTTGGAATGCAGTCTAGTCAAGTAACAAGCTGACACAGTCATATGCACAGAATCATAGCTTACAATGCCCTAGACACCATCGTCACCATCCCTGTGTGTCCTGTCCCACCGGCAGGACATGGATGTAACTGAAATGCTGGAACATGCAGGGTAATGGACTAAGATCTGCAGAATATGATCAATGTGATTTATTTGACATTTCTCCAGAATATTAAACTCCAGTACAAATTGAAAAGTTACTAGCGCCATCAGACTTGAACTACAAATGTCAGAAAAAAGAAATATCAGATATTTACAGCACACTTGGCCAATCCTGGGTATGTGTTGGCTGTAATAGAACTCCCCAGGGTTTACAGCTTTTTGTACTCACCATTGAGAGCAACGATTTCAGACTGAACTGTGCCCTCTATGCTTTTATAATCTGTTTTTAACATGTTACTCTGGCAGCTGGACACCTTGTTTCCTTGTTTCTTTCCCAGCTCGAACTCCATTCCCCGTGGCCTTGAGGGACGACCATTTCTGCCATTTAATCTCTCCTGCCTTCCCCCATGTGACAGACTGTCTTTATATCCTTGTCTCACCCCACCTTGCTCACAACCTGTTACATTTCTGATGGTTCCCAGACCTCTGTAACTTTCATTGCACCCCCTGGGTGAATGGTGTGAGTTTTGAATTCTCTTCCTCCTGAGATAATCAGAATTTTTTCCGGTTGCAGTGTCCCCCAGATTTTATTTTGAAAAACAGAGCATTTGTGTCAGAGTCAAGTATTTGTGAGCCTTCATCCAAAATTCCTAGCATTTGGATGTAATTTGTCACCCTCCCACAGATGTGTAACGTTACTGGATTGGGCATGCTAACATGGTCGCAGTGTGCAATTTAGGTGGGTTGGGCTAGCCATGGTTAATGTGTGGTTATTGTGGTAGCGTGGGTAAGCAGGTCATTGCAGACTCGATGGGATGAATAGAGTCTTTCTGCACCCACGGGATTCTGTGATTCTAACTAGTTGTGTTTGTTGTCATGTTTTCCTCATGCCAGGTTCATTCAACTCAGATACATATGCTTCCTTTATGATTCTGTGGGTGCTCACTCACTCATTTCCTTCAGTTTTACATCAATTTCACACTGTATGAGAGGGTGGGAATGGATTTGTAAATATAAATACTCCAACCAAAACCCCTCACAGGTCAGGAACTGTTTCTGCTACTTTCATCACTCACAAGGAAGAGGAAAATAAAGGTTCTGTCACGGATCTTACAGGACCATAGCGGTTATACTCACCAGGAAAGGCTGACCAGCTCAAAGCGCTTTTCTCAAGGAAAGAGGAGGCTCAGAGACAAGCTGTTACAAGTAGAAAGCTTTGTGTCTGTGTTTTCAGAGATTTGTGGTTGAAATCATTGGTTTGGAAGCGTGTCTCATTGCCCCAGATCATCAAAGGTGCTGTCTAAATGTGCATATTTCTTTCTATCTGTCTGAGTTAACAATCAGATGGACAGGTCAATGTCTGAGTGTCTTACCAAATCCCTGATTGAATCTGTCTCCGCTCACAAACTCAGGTGCCTCACCACTCACTGGGTCATGGAGAACCTCTGCTGTTACAATGAGAACTGTCTTTGCTGTCACCGCTCCTCGTACTTCCGCCTAATCCCCACTTCCCTTCATTATATCCCAGCTGCCTCTCGTCCACCCACATGGACACGTTGAAGAGCATGACAGGAGACTGGATTGAAACCGAGAGTTCAATAACCCGAATGAAATAGGAAGAAGGAAATAAACGGTGATTGTGGATCCCAGGGGATACAGACTCCAGGATTAGTCCTTGTGGGCATTCCTGCAGTAATACGAGACAGCATTCCATGATGAGAGTTAAACCCGGGTGGCAGGAGAGGGAGTCACTGAACATTAGCAAGTTAATTTCAAACACAGGAGGTTTGTTCAGTCAGTAACAATGTGTTCGACATGGAGGTGAAGTGAGCAGTGAGGGGAAATGTTACCACAAGCTGACAATAAAACTTTCATTGGAACAGGAGGAGGCCATTCAGCCCCTTGACTTTGCTCTGCCATTCATGATGATCATAGCTGATGTGTGACCTAACGGACAATTTTCAAAACCCTCTAATTTCATCAATAAACTCCTCTGTAACAGACAAGATGAGTATTGGAAAACTAAACATCTGCAAATGCTGGGAAATCAGAAAAAAAAACACAGAAATCGCTGGAAAAATTCAGCAGATCTGGCAGCATCTGTGGAGAGTGAACCTTTCAGGACCAGTGACCGGTCAGGTGACCAGCTGCAGCTGACCATTCTGCCTGTTCTGGAACACTCACTGGAACAGGTTCTGGTGTGAGATTGTCAATAATAACTGAGAGAAACAGGAGGACGGGCTCAATCAGAATAAGGAATTCACTTAACCCTTCCAGTGGAACACTCACCGACACAGTCACACTGCGGAGAGGCCCTTCACCTGCACCACGTATGGGAAGGGATTTACTCGATCTTACAATCTGCTGAGGCACCAGAGATGGCACAGTTGGTTTAGACCCTTCACCTGCTCCATCTGTGAGAAAGATTAGATTAGATTAGATTAGATTAGATTACTTACAGTGTGGAAACAGGCCCTTCGGCCCAACAAGTCCACACCGCCCCGCCGAAGCGTAACCCACCCATACCCCTACATCTACATCTACATCTACCCCTTACCTAACACTACGGGCAATTTAGCATGGCCAATTCACCTGGCCTGCACATCTTTGGAGTGTGGGAGGAAACCGGAGCACCCGGAGGAAACCCACGCAGACACGGGGAGAACGTGCAAACTCCACACAGTCAGTCGCCTGAGGCGGGAATTGAACCCGGGGCTCTGGCGCTGTGAGGCAGCAGTGCTAACAATTAAAACCTCTCACCTGAGGAGACATTGGTGCATTCCCACCGGGGAGAGGCCATTCACCTGCTCAGTGTGTGGGAAAGCATTCACTCAGTCCTCTGATCTGCTTAAACACCAGCGAGCTCACTCTGGGGAAAGGTCATTTACTTGTTCCCAATGTGGGGGGAGATACACTCAAATGCAGCACCTGTGGAGTCCCCAGTGAGCCCACACAGGGGGAGAGGCCATTCCGATGGTCAGTGTGGGAGAAGGGATTCAGTGATTCATCCCATCCCCCGAGACCCCAGTGGGTCCACTCTGGGTAGGAGCTGTTCACCCCTCTGTGTGACAAGGGATTTGCTGCATCTTCAACACTATTGAGAGCCCAGTGAGTGCTCACAGGGAAGTGGTCATCCCCCCTGCTCCATGTGGACTGCAGGACTCTGATTCTGATGTTACTGTCCATCAGAGTCAGGAGTGGACCTTGTATATGATGACACTGCTGGAGTATTGATGTTGTTGTTAACCACATTAACTGGGCCTGACGTGACTGAACTTACGTTGCCACTTTCTAAACCTCAGGATGTCTCTCTGGGCAGTAAGTCTCCACAAACAGCAATGTGACAATGAGCAGGGATCATCAGTTTTGATTTAAATTGTGACTGTAGCACGGCTGCTTCACAGCATCAGGTACAAGGTTGGAGTCCAGCCTTCTCCAACGGCCTGTGTGGAGTTCCCACATTCTCCCCATGATAGTGTGAGTCTCCTCCAGGTGCTCTGGTTTCCTCCCATAGTCCAAAGATATGCAGGTTAGGTGGATCAGTCATGCTAAAATGTCCACAGGATCCAGGATTGTGCAGACTAGGTGGATCAGCCATGGGAAATGCAGGGTTACAGTGTTAGAGTGCTCTGGGCGTGATGTTCTTCGGATGGTCGGTGGCGTTTGATGGGCCAATGCTCTCCTTCCACACTGTAGGGATTTTATTCACTGACTGAGGATAAATGCAACAGAGCAGGGTGCCTTAGAGAAGGAGCATGTGGTGTGCATCAATGCTGTCCATGCCTTTAGATAGAGGTGGACACCGTAGGGGATACGGTACTTTATCTCCACCGCTGCCCCCTCCCCACAACTCTACTTTGATTTAGTCCCTTCTCACTCTGTCACTTGTAATGGTTTGCGTGGCCCGTAATGAGCTTTGTTTGGAGATATTCTATTAGTCACACGAATGGTTTACTGCTGGTGATGATATGAGTAGATTAGAGTGGTGCTGGAAAAGCACAGCAGGTTAAGCAGGATCCGAGGAGCTGGAAAATGAATGTTTTGGCAAAAGCCCTTTTCCAGCACCCCTCTAATCTAGGCTCTGGTTTCCAGCATCTGCAGTCCTCACTTTCGCACTGCTGGTGATTATATGTTAACCAAAAGCAAAATGGCATAATGATGATTTTGATGGTGGGAAGTTTGCTGCGATAATATTTCTGGGTCAGAGAAATGGGGAAAAAGAACACTTCACAGCTCACAGAACGAAAACTGAAAAGCAGTTAAATCAAACCAAAGGTTCAGACAAGGAGGGAATATTTCCCTGGAGTTTGAGTAGCTGGAAAGTGCTGGTGTCTGGGAATAGACAGGATTTTGTTTTACAGGAGGTTGAAAGTTTTAAAACTGTTATATTCAGACAGTTCAATTTATTTTCTTTAATTTTATTTGCTGTGCCAAAAGCTTTTACAACATTTTAAACCAAAATTTACAAACCTCATGTTAAAGATAAATGTTAAATAAAATCCATCAAACCATCCCTCACTGAAAACTGATGTGGAAGTGCAATCTCCTGGAGAATCCCTGCCCCCTTCTTCCTACCCGGGCTCCATGACTATATACATACCTGGGAGATAGCAGCAGGAGGAGACCATTCAGCCTTTCAATCCTGCTCCACCATTCAATGGGAAACAGCTGACCATCCAGCTCAGTCTCCTGTTCCTGCTCTGTTCCAATCCCCATTCATGACTTTACCTTGAAGAACTATATCTAAGTCCTCCTTTGGCTTCACTGCCTTTTGTTCCAGTGGCGTTGCTGTGTGGGTGTAGGCGGGGGTAATGTGATGGTGCTGCCTCCTGGAGGATACACTCAGCCTCCCTCATCATCCTTCAGTAACATCAACTGGGTTTCAGCAACTAGAGATCGAAACCGTTTCCAGGATATGGGCATCACTGGCTCAGCCAGCATTTATTCCCCATCTCTCGTTACCCTCGAGAAGATGGTAGGGAGCTGCTGTCTTGTACCATTCACAGTCCATTTGGCACAGATAGACCAACAATGCTGGGAGGGAGAGTGTTGCAGGATTTTGGCCCAGTGATTCTTCATCTTTGGTTCATCAAATGTTGTGTAACTTAATCACGATCTGCACGTGATTTTGAGATTTCAGTCTGCAAATCTTCACCATCTCGCACCCTGTATAAAAGGAATATGTACAGATTAGAAATTCAGAACAGACAATTCTAGTTTCTCTGGAATATCTTTTTCCCCTTTCTTCTCCCAAAGCTGTAACCCTCCAGCCCTCTTACTCTCTCCCATCATTCTGACTCTGCTACCCCCTAATGTACACCCTCTACATTCTCATGGTGTTACTGATAAACAGATCCATGTCACCACTTCCCGTCCCTGGTTAGACTCTGCACCCTTTCTGGGTTCACTTCTTTTCCCTTCAGTTGCTGCAAGTCAATAATGTAACAGCAGACTGAAACAAAAGGAAACAGAAAGGGAGGTGGCAGATCCTGGACAGAAGAGGAACCTTCAGTCTGGGAGAATGGGTCAGATTCTTCCTTGTTTCCCATTGGTCAATTCCCAGTGTTATGACAAGTTGCGAATGGAACTTGCTCCCATCTAGGCGTAGTGACACTTTGATCCCCCCAAAACTGATCAATACTAATAGCAGATGCGTCCCTTCTCCAGCCAATCACAGTGTGAAATGCTTTCCGCTAGTTACTCCAAAGAACATGCTCCAAAACCCGCCCACATTCTGTGCATGTACAGTGCTGGGTTTCCTCACACACGTGTGGTCCCTGCCTCAGGGCTTGTGGGAGTTGTAGTCCCCATGAAGCCTCTGGAGACCTGTCCCTGGAAAGTGAGAGAAAGTGTGGGCTGGAGGGTGTTGTGTATAGGATATCTATTCAGACACACAGGACATGTGGGCTGTCACTGGGATTTACTGAGACATCCGCTTAGACACCTCGATTTCTGATGTAAGGAATATACATTCAGCCAATTGTGGGGTGGGGAGGTTAATAATGGGCAGCAGATTTTCAGCAGAGGTGGCTCAGTGGCTAACACTGCTGCCTCACAGCGTCAGGGACCCGGGTTTGATTCTAGCGTTAGGCAACTGTGTGGAGTTTACACATTCTCCCCACGTCTCTATGGTTTTGTTCGGTGCTCCAGTTTCCTCCCACAGTCCAAAGACGTGCAGGTTAGGTGGATTGGTCATGCCAAACTGCTCACAGGGTCCATGCATGTGCTGGTTAGGCAATTAGCCACGGGAAATGCAGGATTACAGGGAATGGGTGGGTCTGAGTGGGATGATCATCATAGGGTTGGTGTGGAATCGATGGATGAATATCCTGTTTCTGCACTATAGGGACTCTATTCTATTCTCATGAAGAAGAATGTACCAATCTCAATGTGTTGTGAATCTGTGGAATTTCCTATTCAAAATGCGGTGGATGCCAAGACAATGAGCCAATTTAATGAAGAGATACAGATTTTTAATTTGCAATGAGTTGAAGCGTGAGAGAGAGCAGGCAGGAAAATCCAGCTGAGACCGATGTGAGCTCAATCATCACCGAATTAAATGGT
This sequence comes from Chiloscyllium punctatum, assembly GCF_047496795.1. Taxonomy (NCBI): domain Eukaryota; kingdom Metazoa; phylum Chordata; class Chondrichthyes; order Orectolobiformes; family Hemiscylliidae; genus Chiloscyllium; species Chiloscyllium punctatum. The sequence continues at coordinate 61,662,577 of NC_092768.1, forward strand.
GGAGCTGGTTCGAAGGGCTGCATTGCCTCTCCTGTGCCCAGGGCTTATCTTCATACGGTAATAACCAGAAAGATGAATCCAAAACTCACCATCTTCACCAAAGGAGATTTTCAGAAACAGCAGGATAGTCAGGTGGATTAGCGTTCCAAACTTAGGTAGTGAGGAAGCGTGTAGGAGATAATGATTTTGCAATTTTAAACTGAGGGGAGACAGTGATTTATGGTTTTAGACTGTGTAGTACATTCACAGCGTCCAGAATACTCTGTTGTGAATATCTATCCTGTACTTTATTACAAAGCCAAGGTCACTGACAATGAAACCAAAACACCCAGGAAACATTGCCTCCCCTCGTAATCTGATAAAAGACTTGTCATTAATCTGGTTGAATTTAGAACACAGATGGAAAGCGGGAAGATTAAATCCAATCCCAAGATCCTGTGCTTAAACAAAGGAGACTACAATATGATGAGGCAGGAGTTGGCGAATGCAGAATGGAAGCAAAGACTTTACTGTGGGACAGTTGACAGACAGTGAAGGAATATCAAAGTAATTTTTCAAATTTCTCAGCAAAAGTATATATCAGTGAAAAGGAAGGACTGTAGGAAAAGGAGTAATCTGCCATGTCTAAGGAAATAAGGGAGACTGTCAAATTGAAGTAGAAGGCATACAAACTGTCAAAGACCAAGGATAAATTCGGAGATTGGAAAAACTTCAAAGATCGACAGAAAGCATGATGAAATTGGGGATAAAAAGTGATGAGTAGCTATCCCCAGGGCCAGAATAGCAGTTTACCCTGCTAGAGGGAAACTTATTGTGTAGGGAACATATGGCCTCTGTAATTGTTGAAGCATTTAACAGTTACCATAGAGATAATCCTGATCAAGTTAAAAATCACAGCACACTCCAAAAGCTTGTACTTCCAAATAATCCTGTTGGACTATAACCTGGTGATGTGTGGTTTTTTAACTTTGTCCACCCCACCACCGGCTCCTCCACATCAGAATCCTGATAGATACCCCACTGAAACTGAAGTGCTTGTCAGATACTTGAGGGAGCCACAGGGGTGTGGGGAAGGGGTGTGTGTTTTAGCCACAAAGTGCTGAACTGAACTAGACTTTCTAACTGCCGTTGCCATGGAGATAATACTGAGAGACAGTCTCTATGCAAGGTCCCAAACCACAAAGGTTTAAGAATGGGAGTGGCACATCCGACAGGCGGGGAGTTACCTGATGCTACCTGGAGGTGTTTTGGATGTACACTATCCAGGTACCTGCCGTGTCTCATCAATAAAGACTCAAAGAAGACCTCTCGGAGTTCTGTGCCCAGTTATTCCTATCCAGCAGAGTTCAGGAATATGAGCACACAGCAGTCAGTCTTCACAGTGGAGGATACGAAGAACATGCCAGTAATTGATAAGGAGACTGAAGAAGGTGAGGACCTCGATAATAACCGTTATCATGAAAGAGTTAGAGCTGGGCAAGTTAATGGAGCTAAAGGTAAACAAGTCTCCTTGCCCCGATGGAATACATCCCAGGATACCAACAGAGTTCGGGGGAGAAATAGCAAATGCACTTAGAGTTATAGAATCCTACAGCAGAGACAGGCCCTTTGGCCCAAACTGGCCCATGCCGATCAGAATGTCCATCCACGCTAACCCCATATCCCTGCACTTGGCCCATCTGCCTCTGAAACTTTCCTATCCATGTATTTGTCCAAATGTCTTTTACTTGTTGTTAATATACCCACCTCAACCACTTCCACTGGCAGCTCATTCCATATACATACCACCTTTGTGTAGAACACTTGCCCCTCAGTTTCCCATGTATTCTTTCTCCTCTAACTTAAACCGGATGCCCTCCAATCCTTGAGTCCCTGCGAAAAAGACCGAGGCATTCACCTTACCCATGCCTCTCATGGTCTTATACACTACTATAAAATATTCCCCCACAGTTACCTATGCTCTAAACAAAAAAGTCCTCGCTTGTCCAACCTCTCCCTGTAACTCAGACCCCGGAGACCTGGCATCATCCTTGTAAATTTCTTCTTCACCTTTCCAGTTGAATAACTTAAACTGACACTGCATTCATCACATTTCCCGTGTTTCCCTACGGCGCTGGAACCGATGTGACAACACCAATGGATTACAATCAATGATCAATAATTCACTCCATTACAACAATCCCATTTTCATAGCTTTTTCCATGATGCAGGAATCCTTTGGTCTTTCTGGTTCATGGCTAATTGTCCTCATACAAAACCAATCTGTGGCTTGACTGTTCCAGGGAAATGTGCCATGATTGTTTTGACTTTCAAAAACCAAGTCCCCACGCTAACATGGACTTCACTGTCTCAGTACTTTTTTCGTCACACGGACATTTGAATATTAGCCCATGAACAGAATGCAAACCTTTCCTTCCAGATGAAAAGGCCAATGATATTCAGATCGGCACGGATCAAGTAACATGAAGTTCAATTTGAATTTCTCAACTGCAAATCCCCCCTTTCAATACTCTATAACAGAGAAAACAGAAAGTGCTGGAGATCCTCAGCAGGTCTGGCAGCATCTGAAATGGTGACAGATGCAGGAAACATTGCAGCCTTGAAGAAGTGTTCAGATGATCACACCAGGCATGTGTGCTTGATGACCATTATGGATAAGATGGGGGCAGGGAACCCTTTCTGGAAGGGCCTTGGTGAGACCACACCTGGAATACTGTATACACCTTTGTTCCCCTTTTCCAAGGAAGGCTGTCCTGGTTATTGAGAGAGTGTAAAGAAGGATCACCAGATGAGTCCTGGGATGTGAAGATAGTTAAGGACTGCAGATTCTGGAAGTCAGAGTCTGTACAATGTGGACCTGGGGAGGTGCAGCAGGTCAGGCAGCATCAGAGAAGCAGGAAGGTTGATGTTTTGGGTCGGGACCCTTTGTCAGTCTTGATAAATAGCCCTGACCCAAAACGTCAACTTTCCAGCCCCGTCGTATTCATGCTGGTCATCAAGCACCTATTTATGCTAGTCCCACGTTCTGGCACTCAGTGTGTAACCGATATTGTAGTGCCTGGTGTGATCATCTAAACACTTCTTCAAGGCTGCAATGTTTCCTGCATCTGTCACCATTTCCAGTGCTGCCCGACCTGCCGAGGATCTCCAGCGCTTTTTGTTTGTATTGCAGATTTCCACCATTTTGCTGAAGCACAGAGTCATAGACATGTAAACAGCTCCATATTTTGTTGACTCACATTCCTGGGATGTCAGGACTGATGGCTGAAGAGGGACTCAATCTTCGTTTAATCCTCCTTTCCTTTGGCTTTCTGAGCCGCTAACTACATCACTAATATTCTACCTCCCATTCCCTGTCCTGAATCTGACCCATCTAAGCCTACACTTTCGTTCCCATCCCCCTGCCAGACTAGTCACAAACTCACCAACAGAACTGGCAAAAGCCCCCACCAGATTTGTCTCAGCTCTGCCCGGGGTAACCGATCAGGCTGGTATAGGTCCCACCCTGAAACAGTCCCAGTGCCTGAAGAATCAAAACCCTTCTGTGGTACACCATTACCCCAGCCACACATCCAGCTGATCTACCTTCTCATTCCTGCTTTCATTAGCACATGGCACTGGGAGTAAGTCTGACATTATTACATTTCAGGAGCTACATTTTAATGTATCTCTGCTCTCCCTATGTCCAGCTTTCAGGCCCTCATCCCTCTGTTTAGCGATGTCGTTGGTATCTGTGTGTTGCACCACCACGGCCTGTTTACCCTCCAGCTCCAGAATGTCCTGCAGCCACTCCATGATATCATGGATCTTGGCACCAGGGAGATTACACACCATCCTGGATTCATGTCTGTGGGCACAGCAGTGCCTGGCTGTACCCCTGATTATTGAATCCCCTGTCACTATAGCCCTGCCACTCTCATTCCTCTTGTTCTGATCAGCAGAGCTCTCTGTGGTGTCATGAACCTGGCTGTTGCTGATTTCCCGAGAAGCCACCCCACCCATTCCCGCCCTTACAGAATCCCAAGTGGTATACAGTATCTGTATGAGAAGGGGATAACAACGGGGGACTCCTGTACTCACTTCCTGAGCCTTTTACTAGATCTGATGGTCACCCATTCCCTTTCTGCCTGTGTAACCCTCACCTGCAGTGTGACTAACTCACTAAACGTGCTGTCCATAACATTCTCAGTATTGCAGATGCTCCACAGTGAGTCCACTCCCAGCTCCAGCTCTGAAAAGCAGTTTCCCAGTAGCTGCAGATGGGAACCCTTGCTGCACAAATAGCCGTCAGGGACAATGGAAGCGGCCCTTATTTCCCACATTGTGCAAGAGGAGCACACCACGGGTCTGAGGGCTCCTGTCACAACGTCTCGCTACATTCATCTAGTTACTTCCATTAAGAGAATTTAAATGAGTGAGCAACCTTCCTACACTTCAAACATGTCCATTATAATAACAAAAAATAACTTTACTTAAGCTGATATGTCATACTTTAAACACTTAAATACTCCACAGGTATCACTGACAAATTGGCTGTTCCCACTGGGACTGTGAATTTCTAAAAGGCCTGAATTAAAACGGAGTTTCAGCTTCACCTTCTCCCTGTCTCACCTCACTATTTACACCCAACTCCAAAACACTCTCATGGAGCCAAGCAGCACTCACAGTGTAGCCCGGGCATTTTCATTGTCTGCTCACACCTACACTTCCCTCAGCCTCCTGTACTGTTCCAATACAACACAATGGGAGCTCAGGGACAGCAAATCATCTTTCAATTCAGCCCTTTGTAACCCCAGAGTCAAAATGGACTTCAGCAGTTTCTGAATGAAAAGACAGTTGTCAGAATCTGGAACATTCCACCTGAAATGGTGCTGGAATTTGAGTCCACAAGGAATTTCAATGAGAAATTTGCAGAGAATTGGAAGTAGGGAGTTTACAGTTTAACATTATAAAGTGGATGATTGAGACTAAATCTGACAGTTCCTGCAAAAAGACGAGGTGTAATTTGGATAAATCTGTGCTCTCTCTCAGGTCAATACCTGCTTCCACAGCTGCAGGGCCAAGAATTGATCACATACCCCAAGGGGGATCCAACCATGAACTTGAACATCTTTCTGCTTTTGGCTAGACAAAAATATTGAAGATATGTTCCCACAGACAGAACAGACAAACCTTTCTCGTTCCACAGTTAAATCCCAATGATATTCAGATCCTGATGACTCCGCTGACTGTAGAAACATGTTTTTTGAGATCCCAGTCTCAATTATTCTCAATTAATATTCTATAAAATGAATTTACAAAACAAAGCTCACAGTCAGTGCAAGATGAACAGTGAAGGTAAACACTTCTCTTGGTATGTGTTGGATGTGTAAATGCTCCTCTTCAAATCACCCCGCCTCCACCCAGGAAGAGGACAAGTACATGCTCCTTACTGTACTTTGCCCCAAATAAAGATGGTGGCCATAACCCAGGACCTCTCACTGCCTGAGGCCCAAGCCATCTTCCCCTTTGCTGCAAATGTGGGACCAAGAGTTTCTAATTCAGACTAACTACCTGCACAGAGTGTAACTAAAACCACCCAGTCTACACTGATACATTTCATCCGGTTTCTGCTGCCACTCTCCCCTTTCCGCCTCCTGCACACACCATGGGTTATCGCGGGTCCAGTGACCCTTCCTCAGAACAGATGACAGCTGGGAAAATTAGAATCCCTTCAGGAAACAGGCCTTTTGGCCCAACAATTCCACACCCACCCTCCGAAGTTTATCCCACCCAGACCCATTCTCCTATTCTATTACTCTCCATTTCCCCCGAACTAATGCACATCCCTGAACACTACAGGAACCTTAGCTGGGCCAATTCACCGAACCTACAGATCTTTGGGCTACAGGAGATAGGGGTTAAAGAGTAAATAATAGGTGGGGACAGAGCCCAAAGAGAGACAGGAACATTTGGAAAGATAAGGGAGTGGGAAGTTGGAAAGTTTTTAATGGAGGAGACAGGAACCTTCTAGCATTTCAGTGGCAGTGGTGGAAATGGTAGCTACATTGTGCCTGCAAAAAATACCTTGAGCTTCCAGTTGCCTGCTCTTTAACACACAAGACTGTTCCCTGTCCAACATCTCTGTCTCATGCTTACTGCAGTGTTCCAGTGAAGCTTGATGCAAGCTGGAAGAACACTTCAGAACATACCCAAATGGCTTCCTATTTCAAGGGTTGCAATCTCCCCTCACATGCTGTTAACAATGCCTTCCAGTGTATCTCCTCCACTTCCCACACCACTGCCCTTGAACTCCACCCCGTCAAATTCAACTAAGATGGAACCCCACCATCCTCACCTTCCACCATCAGATCCAAACACCTGAGATATATTTCCCTCCCCACCCCTTTCATACCTTCTGTGACTTCCACTTTAGATCCACACTCCCCACCAACCCACTCTTCACTCCAGGCACCTTTGCTTGCCACTGCAAGAGATGGAAAATCTTTGCCCAAACCCTCCCTTTAACTCCATCCAAGGCACCACTGGATCCTCCCACATCCAGCAGACATTTCCCTGCCCACCCAAACATCTCACCTAGTGTGTCCCTTGCTCTCGGGACGCCAAATTGTGGAATATTTCAGGGAACATATCTGGGACACATGCACCAACCAACCCCACCGCCCTGTTGCCAACCATTTCGGCTACCCCCCACTCCCTCCGCCACCATGCTGCCAAGGACATGCAAGTCCTCCATCCCCAAATCCGAGCCACCCAACATCTGGAGGAAGAACACCTCATCTTTGCCCCCTACCCCACATACCAGGCCTTGTTATTACGTAGCCTACCATTACACATTACCTATGGTTAGCCACTAACAGTCCCCATAAACAGCTATTCACCTCCCCCCCCCCCCCCCCCCCCGCCGCCCCATCCGATCGTTATTCACTCCTTTGTCCAACTGCTCCTATCTCTCTCTTCGGACTCTATCCCCACCTATCATTTACTCCTTAACCCCTACCTTCTGCATAAAAACAGACTTTTTTTCTCAGTAACGTCAGTTCCTGAGGAAGCGTCACTGGATCGAAAATGTGGACTGATTTCTTTTCACAGATGCTGCCAGATCTGCTGAGCATTTCCAGTACCTTCTGGTTGTTGTGTGTGATTTACAGCATCCGCAGTTCTTTTGGTTCTAATTTACCCGGAGTATCTAATTCAGGTCCAGCAGACTGAAACAGTGTTTATCAACCTTCCCAGTCCATACTACCTCCATCTTTCTCCCAGTATCTGCTGTCTCTCCCACTCCTTCACATTCAGTCCCCCCCTCACAGAGACACTGCGCCTGCTGGACCCACCCCTCATTCACTCCCATTGGCTGGAGGATCATGCCAACTCTCCTATTGGTCTGAAGCTGTGTCAATCAGCTAGGCCCCATTGTGACCTGAGTGGTGGGATCCTCCCAGGTGCATCAGAGGCTGAGGGGTGAGCTCATAGAGATTTATAAAACCATGAGGGGCCTGGGTAGGATAAATAGACAAGGTCATTTCCCTGGGGTCGGGGAGTACAGAGTGAGAGGGCATAGGTTTAAGGTGAGAGGGGAAGAATTTAAAATGGATCTGAGGGGCAATTCTTTTCCCACTGAGGTTGGTGCGTGTATGGAATCTTCTGTCAGGAAGTGGAGGATGTTGGTACAATTAAACCATTTGGCATCTGGATGGGTATATGAATAGGAAAGGTGTAGAGTGATATGTGCCAAGTGTTGGCAAATGGGACTAGATTAGGTTGGGATATCTGGTCAGCATGGACCAGTTTAACCAAAGGGTTTATTTTCATGCTGTACATCTCTACATCTCTGCCCTGTGATGAGCTTCATCATTCACACTGAATGGGTCAGTATCACAGAGCACAGGGACTGGAGGGTATTCAGCCCATTGGGGCTGTACTCTCTCTCTCTCTGGAGATGGTGCCAGTCAGTCCCAACTCACCTCCCGTTTGGACATAGCCCTCCAAATCCTTCCTTAAAAATGTTAAATTTCAAATTTGTTTTGACAATAACTACTGAATCTGCATCCAGCTGTCGGTCAAACTGTTCCAGATGCTCAGAACTTATTGAGTAAAATAATCTTCACATTTTTCTTTGCATTATTTGCCAGTTACCTGAAAATAGTTATTAAAAATTGTGACGTTAAAAATTTCTCACTCTGTCTCTCTGTAAATGAAATATCCTGGAAACAAATCAACTCCTGTTCGAAATCACTGCTTAACCTTCTCACCTCCAAGGAGAATTGTCTGACCTTCTGCTAACTCTCCATAAAAGAGAAACCTATCTTAATTTTAATTTATTAGTGCCATAGAGATGTACAGCACAGAAACAGACCCGTCAGTCCAACTTGTCCATGCCGACCAGATATCCTAAATTAATCTCGTCCCATATGCCAGCCCTTGGCCCATAGCCTTCGAAACCTTTCCCAATCACATATCCAATGAGATGCATTTTAAATGTTGTAACTGTACCAGCCTCCACACTTTCTCTGGCAACTCATTCCATACACATACTACGTTCAGCTTGAAACTTTGCCCCTAATATCCCTTTTCAATCTTTTCCCTCACGCCTGTGCTTTCTAGTTTTGGACTCACCTAAACAGGAATAAGACCCTGGCTGTTTACCCTATCCATGCCCCTCAGGATTTTATCAACCTCTATGGTCACCTCTCAGCATCCGATTCTCCAGTGAAAACAGCCTCAGTCTATTCAGCCTCTCTCTATAGCTCAATCCCTCAACCCTGGCAACATCTTTGCATCTTTTCTGAATCCTTTCAAGTTTCACAATATCATTCCAATAGCAGGGAGACCAGGACTGAAAGCAGAATTCCAGAAGTGGCTGAATGAATGTCCTGTACAGCCGCAAAATGATGTCACAACTCCTGTACTCAATACACAGACCAATAAAGGCAAGTACACCAAATACTTTCTTAACTACCCTGCCTATCTATGATTCCACTTTCAAGGAACTATGAACCTGCACTCCAAGATCTCTTTGTTCAGCAACACTCCCCAGGACCTTCCCATTAAGTGTAGAAGTCCTGCCCTGATTTGCTTTTCCAAAATGCAGAACCTCACATTTATCTAAATTAAACTGCATCTGCCACTCCTCAGCGCATTTGATCGGAGTCTCATTGTACTTTCAGGTAACTTTGCTATCCATTGCACCTCCAATTTTGGTGTCTATTGTAAACCTAATAACCATAGCTCCTATATTCACATAGAAATCATTTATATAAATGGCAAAAAGCAGTGGACACAGCACCCAACCTGACAGCATATTGCTCATCACAGGCTTCCAGTCCAAAAAGCATCCTGCACTCTGACACTGACTGCTCAGCAAGGTTAGAGCTCATGGCATACAGGGAGATCTAACCATTTGGATACAGAACTGGCTCAAAGACAGAAGACAGAGGGTGGTGATGGACGGTTGCTTTTCAGACTGGAGGCCGGTGACTAGTGGAGTGTTACAAGGATCACTGCTGGATCCACTTCCTTTCGTCATTTATGTCAATGACTTGGATGTGAACATAGGAGGTATAGTTAGTGAGATGACACCAAAACTGGAGGTGCAGTAGACAGTGAAAAAGATTACCTCAGAGTACAATGGGATCTTGATCAGATGGGTAAATGGCTGAGGAGTGGTATTTTGGGAAAGCAAATCTTAGCAGGACATATACACTTAATGGTAAGGTCCAGAGGAGTGTTACTGAACAAAGAGTCCTTGGAGTGTGGATAGATAGGATAGTGAAGAGAGCATTTGGTATGCTTGCCTTTATTGGACAATGTATTGAGTACAGGAGTTATGAGATCATGCTGCAGCTGTACAGGACATTGGTTAGGCCACTTTTGGAACGTTGCGTACAAATCTGGTCACCCTCCTATTGGAAGGATGTTGTGAAACTTGAAAGGGTTCAGAAAAGATTTACAAGAACGTTGCCAGGGTTGGAGGATTTGAGCTAGGCTGGGGGTTGAATAGACTGGGGCAGTTTTCCCTGCAGAGTCGGAGGCTGAGAGGTGATCTTATCTATGTATATAAAAACATGAGGTGCATGGATAGGATAAATAGACAAGGGCTTTTCCTCGTGGGGGATCCCAGCACAAGAGGGCATAGGTTTATGGTAGATGGGGAAAGTCTTTAAAGAGACTTGAGAGGCAACGTTTTCACACAGAGGGTGGTACGTGTATGGAATGAGCTGTCAGAGGAAGTGGTGGAGGCCATTATGATTGCAACATTTAAAAGGCATCTTCATGTGTATATGAATAGGAAGGATATGGGCCGGGTGCTGACAGGTAGGACTAGATTACATTGGGATATCTGATCAGCATGTACTGGTTGGACCGACGGGTCTCTGTTTCTGTGCTGTCCATCTATGACTGACCTTCCAGCCAATTCCGTATCCAAACAGCTAGTTCCGCCAGAGTTCTATGGTACTGAATCTGCTAACCAGTGTGTTATGTGAAACCTTGTGTCTTTCTCAAGTCCAAGTTACTGATTTCAATGCACAAAGCCATGCTGACTCTCCCGAATCATTTCTTGCTTTTCCAATGACATGTAAATCCTGTCCCTGAGAATCCCTTCCAACAACTTCTCTGCCACTGACTTCAGGCTCACCGCTCTATAGTTCCCTGGCTTTTCCTTACCACCTTTCTCAAATAATGGCACCCATCTTCCAGCACCTCACCTGTGGCGATCGATGATACAAATATCGCAGCGAGAGGCCCAGCAAAAGCTTCCCTAATTACCCACAAAGTTCTGGGATACACCTGATCAGATTCAGGGATTTATCCACCTTTATGCATTTTAAGACATCCAGTACCCCCTCCTCTGTAATATATACACTTGCCAAGTTATTATTATTTATTTCTCCAACATCTCTAACTTCCATATCCCCTTTCAGTAAAAACTGACATGAAATACTTACAGAATCTCTCCCACCTCCTGCTGTTCCATAGACAGTCTTGTTGATCATTGAGGGTCGCTATTCTCTGCCTAGTTATTCTTTTGTCTTTAGTGTATTGTAGAATCTCTTTGGATTCTCCTTAAACCTATTTCCCAAAGCTATCTCATGTCCCCTTTTTTGCCACCTGGTTTCCCACGAGTATACTCCTACTGCCCTTACAGTCCCCGAGGGATTCACACAAACACAGTGATCTGTACCTGCCATATCCTCCCTTCATTTTCTTGACCAGAGCCTCAATTTTGCAGGTCATGCAGCATTCTCGACACCTCCCAGCCTTGGCCTTAACGGGAACATACTATCTGCATACTCTCATTGTCACAGGCCTATGGGGGCAATGGCAGATGAGGACAGAGAAACAATCATTATCAGTAAAGAGGTCGGGTTGGGAAAGCGAACAACTCATCCTTATCTCTATAATTCCTCTCTAGCCTCAGAACTATCACTATCTCTGCATCAAAGACATCTCAATCTCTGCAACATCCTCCAATTTCTAATCTCCTCCCGTCTCAACACCCTCCCTATCTTTAATCTTGTCCACCCTCACAAATCTCTGTGATATGCCTTTCTTTAATTCCAACCTTCAGTATAACCCATTTTTATTTCAGATTCCTGCACCCAGAGCTCCACAATGTCCCGCTTAATCTCTGTCACATTTTCCTCCAAAAAACCTTAATCAATCACGTATCATCTATTCTAATATCACCTTCTCTGACCTGGTTTCTATTGTGGCTGGTCATATTCCTATATTACTCGTTTGTGGTCTACATGAAAGAAAACGGTGTTGTGGTCCATCGGGTTTATGCTGTAAAGAAATCTCCCAGCTAACTATTTTAATCCCATTTTCCAGCACTGAGCCCATAGACCTGTCAGCCTTGGCCTTGCAAGTGTGTTCCTAAATAGATTTTAAATGCCATCGGGATTTTGGTCTCTCGCTCTCTTCCAGACAGTGAGGTTTAGTGCAACTGTTGCTCTATTCTATCATCCACAGGGTTCAGAGCAGCTGGGTCTGTGCGAACCACAGATCGCCCACACATCGTGAAGGATGGCAGGGTCCCTGAGAGGGGGCACAGGAGATTTACCAGGATGGTTCAAGGAATGGGGGATTTTAGTTGCAGAATTTGTGGGGCTTTTTTAACATTAATTGTTCACGTGACATGTGTGTTGCTAATACACATCAAGAATAACCATCCACAATTAATGGACTCTCCTTTTCAACCTCTCCCCTTGCCTGTGCTGTGGTAATATTCAGGTTAACCACTACCAGACATCTCTCTCTCATTAGAGAGCAGTCCTATGGTCAGGTAGGACAATGCTGACTTGATCTTTTACACAGTGATGCCACTGTGGCTCGAGGGAATGCTGAAGGTGGTGGATGGGAAACTACTCAGGTACAGTGCTTTACCCTGGAGGATGTTCACTTTCTTTAATATTGTTGGGGGAGGGGGGGGGGGGCACTGATGCAGGCAAGTGGAGAATGTTCCAACACAACCCTTTTGTGTACCTTATCGAGAGCAAACAGACATTGGGGAATCAGCGGTTTGGAAAAACTGAGATTGTTCTCCTTGTAGCAAAGGAAATTTGGGGAGCTGTGACAAAGCGGTTTACAAAAGTTACACGTTGCAATAATAAACCTTAGACCAATCAGCTCATTATACAAGGGTTACAGAACACATGTTGAAGATTTGGGAAGATCTATTGAAAGGATGGTTGGATTCAAAGGAGAACTTTTATTCAGCAAATGGTATTGATCTGGAACACAATACTCTCACACAATATGAATATCCATGTCCTGATGAATGGAGTAATTCTGTCAGAGTTTGGCGTTACAATGACTGAGATTACCATCTGAATATCTGCCTGTAATACAAGTTTATAAAATCCGTCACTGTCAGTTCAAGTTTGAAACTCATACAATCCCCTCCTCCTGGCCCAGGAGGACTGTACACATTACCCCTGGTGGAGGTCAGCAGGCACTTCAAGGGCAAATCTATGTGGGTTTCTATGAGTTTCCACATTGGGACTTCATGTGACTGAACATGAGACAGAATGTCCCAAGATTCAGTGAGATACGGAGAGCAGGATTTGCTTCCTTTTCTTTCCTTCCGTGCTGCCGCTGTGCCTCCTCAATAAGACATGGGGTGTGAAAGGCTCATGCAGCTTAAGGGCAAGATGTCTCCATTCTGACCAAGGGGCAGCAAGCTCTTCCCAGTCTGGAAACAGAGTATCCCTGAAAGATAGCAACTGCGCATGCTTCCCACTGCCCAATGCTCACAGGACATGTTTCGAATAATGAGGGGGGAATCTCCTAGAAAAGGCATAACAGGAAAGTTCCAAAAGGTTATAAACAGTTTACAGAGAGATATTCACAGGAAACCTGGGCAACAAGTTGGTAAATAGAGTATAACTTGGGATAAACTGTAGAAAGCTGCACCACAAAAGGGACTGGGGGAAAATGAGCAGGAAACACAAAGCTAGCACACAGTTACAACATGGAATCAGGAAGGGGAATGGAATGCTGTCCCTTATTTCAAAGAGTTTGCAATATAAGAGTTTGGAATATATACCTTAGGGCAACTAAACAAATGGCGAGTGAGACCACATCTGGAGTAAGCTGAACAGATTTGGTCACTTTAGTTCATGAAATAGAGCAGTTTATTGGAGGCATTTCAGAGAAGATCCATTGGGATGATCCCTGTTTTGAAGGGATTATGCTGTAAGCAAAGGCTGAACAAGTTGGGAATATACTCACTGGACTTTGGAAGAATGAGAGATGATCTCTTTGAAACATACAGGATTCTGTCGAGGTTTGACAGGGTAAATATGGAGAGGATGTGTCCCATTACGGTGAGTCTTGAACCAGATTCTGGGTCAGTCATGGAATCAAGGGTTCTGTTTCAGATTTATCAAGTTAAAGGCAACACCGACACAGGTTAGGGTTTCAGTAGCAATGGAGCTGGGGTGAGAAGGAGATAAGCAATGTTTTAGAGATTGGAATTCCTGGTGTTTGTGATTGTGTAGATGTCTGATCAGAAGGTCATCTTGGGGTCAGATATGAGAGCAATATTGTGAAGAATGTAGTTCTGCCTCAGACACTTCCCAGTGAGAGGGAGGGACACAGCAGGAAGGGAAATGAATTTGGAATAGCAACTGAAGGCAATGGGTTTAACAATTACAGTGTTTCATTGGAGTGAATTGCAGCTAATCGAAGCGTGGTAAGCAGTTTGATAACTGAGTAATAGTGGAGTAATGGAGAGGGATGATGGGGAGGGAGAGCTGGACATTGTCAGTGTACATGTGAAACCTAACACGGTGCTTTTGGGCGATGTTACCTCCTGGCAGTATGTAGGTGAGAAACAGGACAAGCCAAGGATAGACCCTGGAGGGACACCAAATACAAGGAATTCAGAAAGGAAACGGAGAGTGGAGATGGAGCAGGATTTTCCAACGATGGTGAGGTCAAATGTTAGGTTTCAGCCGAATGGGAGAGAAGGATATAACCAAAAAAGACAGACAGACAGATCATGGAACAATATCTGTGAATTGGCAATGGTGGGGGGAGGGGTGGTGGGGGAAGGACGGACACAAGCAGGAGGATGAGACAGAGATTTGGAATGTCCATGATTTAGCTACACTCGGGTAAATGGTCAAGATGACCTCGAATAAGGCTTGACAAGGGACTCGAGGAAATGCAAGTTTAGGACTAAAATGAGGAGCACCTTTATGAGGCAGTGTGGCTCGGTGGGCTAGTGGAGAGGGAGGAAAGAAGCAGAGGCAGCTGATCGGATTGTCTCAATGTTATGGAGAGTGAAACTCCATGTGCTCCTCACTCTTGTTGTTGGAGGGGAGGATGGAGGAGACAGGATTATGGACATTCTTTTTATTTCCAAAACAATAAACAAAACCTGTGATAGTGATTCTAAAAATAAGTGAACAAACCTGTCGTATTTATCATTTATCAAGAATATTAAAATATACAACTGAACTTCAGGTTTGAATCCCAAATTGGTAGAGGGTGGCTCTGAATTCAAGAAAAAAAATAACTGGAATGAAGAATCTACTGTTTGCCATGGAACCATTGGGGATGTTTTTCTGCCATTGACAATGTCCTTGAGGGAAAGAAACCTGACAGTGGCCCATCAAATCACTCATTGTATTAATCACTGCACAGTCTCAACAAAGGAATGAAACTGGATGGACCACTTTACATCTCCAATGTACTGGAAAATACAACAACACAATCAGCCCTCTTGACCCTGCAACTTCCGCCTTACTGTGGACCGACAACAGCAGCAGAACTGTACTCCAGCCCAATCTGAAATCTCATGGCCTGATATCCCCCACTTAACCATTAACATCAAGCCAGGGGAATCAACCCTGGTTCAATGGTGAATGCAGGAGGGCATGCCAGGAGCAGTACCAGGCATACCTGGTGCAGCTACCAAACCTGCATGCCAAACACCACAAGCAACACCAAATAGAACTAAGTGAGCCATAGCCAATAGATTAGATCGGAGTTCTGCAGTTCTGCCACACCTAGTCAAGAATAGTGATGGACAATTAAACAACTCACTGGAGGAAGCATCACAGATATCCCCACCCTTACCGATGGAGGGGTCTCACACATTCATGCAACAGATAAGAGGACAGCATTAGCAGCGATTTTCAGCCAGCAGTGCCAAGTGGATGAGCGTTCTCCATTGGTCCCTGACATCACAGATATGAATCGACTTGGTTGAAAACTCATTTCCAATCAGATCAAGAAATGGATAGGCAGTGTAAAGGTATGGGCCTTGCCAATATTCTGGCAATAATACTGATGGCTGTGCTTCAGAACCTGCTGCCCACCAAGGCAAGTACTGCTCCAGCACTGGCACCTACCGACTTTGTGGAACATTGCTCAAGGATGTTCCAACACAAAAACACAGGGCAGATCCAACTCGGGCAATTGCCCTCCATCAGTCCACACTCGCTCAACAGTGAAGTGATGGAAGGTGTCATCAACAGTGC
The DNA here is from genome assembly GCF_047496795.1 of Chiloscyllium punctatum. Classification (NCBI taxonomy): domain Eukaryota; kingdom Metazoa; phylum Chordata; class Chondrichthyes; order Orectolobiformes; family Hemiscylliidae; genus Chiloscyllium; species Chiloscyllium punctatum. The sequence goes on from NC_092768.1 coordinate 61,678,569, forward strand.
TGTCACGCAGCTGCTCAGCAATAACCTGCTCTGCGATGCCCAGTTTGGGTTCTGCCAGGGCCACTCAGTTCCTGAGCTTGTTACAGACTTGATTCACATGTTGCAGAATTTGACTGTCAGAAATTGAAGGAAAATGCACTCGCTTATTGGAAAAAAGAATTCTTGACTGTCAAAGATATTGTGGAAAAAATAACCTGATAATCGAACATCATACGGTCAGGAGCCGGGCAGCAGTGGACAATTCATTTACATTCCTGAAGAAGGGATTATGCCCGAAACGTTGATCCTCCTGCTCCTCAGATGCGGCCTGGCCTGCTGTGTTTTTCCAGCTCTACATTTTTCAATTCATTTACAAAACAGCTGTGAAAGTAATAGTAAAATACTATACAGAGCAAAAATATACCCATGAGAGACTGAGGAAGCTAGATACTGAACAAGTGGACATCAGAGAACCCAGAGGTGAACCAGAGCAGAGTTCACTTTTATGATCCCACAGTCAAAGATGTCTAGCACAGAAACAGACTTCTTCGGTCCAACCTATACCAACCAGATATCCTAACCTAATCTCCCTAAATTAAATCCTTTTTGCCACTCCTCCGCCCATTGGCCCATCTGATCAATATCCCACTGTACTCTGAAATAACCTTCTTCATTGTCCACAATACCTCCAATTTTGGTGTCACCTGCAAACTTACTAACTATACGGCCTCTATTCACATCCAAATCATTTAAATGAATGACGAAACAAATCCAGAAAAAAGATCCATTTCTCTGGGTTTGAATGTGCTCTGTGTAAATCCTGCCCTATGACTCTTTTTACCAGGGAAGGCTGTACAGACATCCCTCTGAACTTTGCCCCCTACAAAGATGGCGGCCGCGCACGTGTCCAGTGACTCATTGCCCCGAATAAAGATGGCGGCGCTCACTCGGGCCGATTACTCAACGAGGCATATTCCCATTTGCTGCAAAAACGGAACTGTGAGTTTCGAATTTGTATTTTCCGATGTGTACCAAATGATTGTAAAACCTCTCAGCCCATACCAACACCATTTCCCTCCCGCTTCCTGCTGTTTATTTCTTTCCTTACCGACAGAACTCCTCACACACACATTCCAAACATCGGCGCCCACCGCGAGGATGATCACGTGGTATAGTCTAGTCCCGCCCTCATTCACTGATTGGTCGGAGGACCAACTGCCCAGACAGGTCCTCCAGCTCCGCCCCTGCCTTTCTATTGGTCCGTCGCTGACATCAATCACTTCTTTGGTCCAACCTGTCTATGATAACCAGCTATCCTAACCTAATCTCTCTAAATTAAACCCTATCTGCCTGTCCTCAGCCCATTGGCCCATCTGATCAATATCCCATTGTATTCTGAGATAACCTTCTTCATTGTCCACAATACCAACTGTTGGCTGGAGCATGCGCACTGCTTCGTGGCTTTTGTTGCCATTTCTCAGTTACAAGAGTGAGGGACAAAGTTAAAAATCACACAATCACCTGATGAAGGACCGGCAAAGTAGGGCTTCCAAATAAACCTGTTGGACTATAACCTGGTGTTCTGTGAATTTTAATTTTGTCCATCCTAATCCAACACCAGCATCTCCAAGTCACGAGTGATGGAGGCATGCATAATACAAGAACAAAAGATCTAGGAAAAGGAGAAGGCCGTCCTGCCCTTCGAGCCTGCTCTACCATTCAATAAGATCATGGCTGATCATTTTGTGGACGCAGAACCATTTACCCACGTTCTTACCGTATTCCTTAATTAATTATTTCTCTTTTTAAAAAACTAACTTAGCTTTAAAAACATTTTCTGAACTAGCATCAACTATTTCGCTGGGCAATGCACTCCATAGAGGTCAAGAAGTTCCTTCTCAATTCAGTCCTAAATTTGCTGCCTCTACTCTTGTGGTGATGCCCTCTTGTCCTAGCTTCACCTGCCAGTGGAAACATTCTCTCTATTTCTATTTTATCCATTCCATTCATTATTTTATATCTTTCCATTCTTCTGAATTCCAATGAATATAATCCCAATCTACTCAGTCTCTGTTAAACCAAACTCCTCACCTCCGGAGTCAACATAGTTAACCTCCTCTGCACCCCCTCTAGTGCCAGTACATCCTTGAGCAAGAAAGGAGATAAAAACTACATGCAGTACTCCAGGTGTGGGCTCACCAGCACCCACTATAGCCCACCTCTGCTTTTAAACACAATCCCTTCAGCAATGAAGGACAATATTCCATTTACCTTCTGAATTGATTGTTGTACCTGGTGACCAACCCTCATACAGAAGGATGTTCAGGTGCCTCTGCATAGCAAATAATGCATTTTTTAAAAATTCAAATAGTAAACTTTTTACTAATATTACTCCAACCAAACAGTATGACTTTACATTTATGAACATTCTATTCCAAATGCCAGCCCATTGCCCACTCACTCAATGTATCTCTGTTCCTCTGCAAAGTTTCACAGTCCTCCGCACACTTTGTTCTGCTACTCATCTTAGTCTCATATGCAAACTTTGACACCCTACATGTGGTCGCCAACTCCAAATCATCTGTATCAATTCTAAATAATTGCAGTCCCAACACTGATCCTAGAGGCACGCTACTAGTTACTGATTGCCAGCCAGAATAAGGCTTATTTATCCCCACTCTTTGCTTCCTGTTAATCAACCAATCTTCTATCCATGCTAATACTCTATCCCATGCACCCTTATATAATGCAACAGCCTCTTGCGTGGCACCTTGTTGAAGGCCATTTGGAAATCCAGGCACACCGCATCCACTGGGTCCCCATTGTCCACCTTGCTCGAAATGTCTTCACAGAATTCCAAATGATTTGTCAAGCATGACCTGCCCTTCATGAATCCATGCTCTGTCTGCCCAATGGGACAATTTCTATCGAGATTCCCTGCTTTTTCTTCCTTGATAATAGACCAAAGCATCTTTCTAACTACAGAGAATAAACGAACTAGTGTAGAATTCCCTATCTTTTGTCCACCACCTTTTCTTACAGTCCTTCCTTTTCACTGGAATATGTTTTTGCTGAGCACTTCCTAAAATGTCTTTGAAAATTTTTCACTGCTCATCAACTGTCCCACCATAAAATCTTTGTTTCCAGTCTACATTATCCAGGTTCTCCCTCATTCTATTTTAGTTCCCCGTGTTCAAGCACAGGACCAAGGTATTAGATTTTATCTTTACACACTCCATATGTGTTCTAACTTCAATCATACAGTGATCACTTCTTCCAAGAGGATCCCTAACACTGAGGTCATTAATTATTCCTGTCTCATTGCACAGGGGCCAGATTTTGGATAGCTTGCTCCTTGTCAGTTCCATTTCATACTGTTCAAAAAAACTATCATGGATACACTTAATGAACTCCTCATGGCTACCCTGACTGAGCTGGTTCGACCAATCTACTTGTAGATTCAAATCACCCATGGTAATAGACATGCCATTTTTACAGGCTTTAGTTACTTCTTTGATAATTGCCCATCCCAATGTGACATTATTATTTGGCCTACACACTGCGCCTATCAGTGACTTTCTTGTTAACATTTTGAAAGCATCATTCCTGTTTCTCCTAATGTATGGCAATAAAAACAACTACTTGCATTGTATGGAATCTTTCACAATGGCAAATCTCCTAAGGTGCTTCATGGATGATCAAAACATTGATTAAAGAGAATGATTTTAAAATGCATCTTAAAAGAGGATAGAGAAGGTTAGGGAGGGTATTCCACAGACTTCTGTCCTTGGCAGCTCCAATTGCGGAGTGATGCAGGTGGGGTGGGTTGGAAAGGCAACGTGCAAAGGGGAAATCGAGGAGTGCAGGCAGTGTTTAAAGTCTTAAGGACAGAGGAGGTTCTGGACTGAGTCTGTCTGTCATAGACAGTATGGCTGCCTCATGGAATTTGAAGCACCGCAATGGGCCCATGCATGTTATGTTAGTCAAGGATAGTATAACGGTGGCTGAGAGAACATTTGATGAGGACTTCTCTACTGAAGTAGTGTGGGCTGAGTTAGAAACAGGAGAGGGGAGGTCACACTGCTTGGACTTTTTAATAGGCTGCTGCAGAGTTCCAGGGAGGGGGAAGAGAGTATTAGCAAAAATACTCTGGGTAGGAGCGAAAGTAACATGGTGGTCATTATGGGGAACTTTAACTTCCCAAACATTGACTGAAAATGCTATTACTCTAGTATGTTGGATGGATCAGTTTTTGTCCAAGGTGTACGGGAGGGTTTCCTGACACAGTATGTCGAAGGGCCGACGAGAGGGGATGCCACATTGGATCTGGTGCTTGGTCATGAACCGGACTAGGTGTTTGGTTCAGTTGTAGGTGAGCACTTTGGAGAGATTAGTACAATTCAGTTATGTTTAGTTTAGCGATGAAAAGTGATAGGTACGTGCCACAGGTGAAGAATTATCAATGGGGCAGTGGCAATAATAATGCAATTCAGCAAGATTTAGGATGCATAGAATGGGGTAGCAAAATGCAGTGGATGTAGACAATAGAAATGTGGAGCTGGTTTAAGGAACAAATATTGCGTGTCCTTGATTGGTATGTCCCTGTCAGGCAGGGAGGAAGTGATAAGGTAAGGGAACTGTGGTTTACCACAGAAATTGCATCTCTTGTTCAGAAGAAGTAGGAGGCTTATGTGTTGATGAGGCCATGCAGACTTACAGATCACCTCGGAAGGATTTAAAGAGAGTTAAGAAGAGCAAAGAGAGGACATGAGCAGTCTTTAGCAAATAGAATAAAGGAGAACCCTAAAGCTTTCTTTAGGTATGTGAGGAATAAAGGATAGGGTAGGAATAGGGCCAATCAAAGACAGGAGTGGGAAGTTGAGTGTGGACACTATTGAAATTGGAGAGGTGCTAAACGAATATTTCTCATTGGTTTTCACTCAGGAAAATGAGAATATTGCAGACAATAATGAGGTAGAAGATGTTAGACGAGAAAGGATCGAGGTTAGTTACGAACAGGTGTTATCAATTCTAAAAGGATTGAAAGTAGACAAGTTCCCTGGGCTGGATGGGATTTATCTGTGGATTTTCTGGGAAGCTAGGGAGAAGATAGCAAATACTTAGGCTTTGATATTGAGTCGTCATTGCCTACATGTTCAGTACCAGAGGACTGGATGATTGCAAATGTTATGCCCTTGATCAAGAAGGCCAGTAGAGATGACCCAGTTAATTATATTCCAGTGAGCCTTACTTCTGTTGCCGGAAAGGTTTTGGAAAGGATTATAAGAGACAATATTTGTAATCATCTGGCAAACAACAATATGATTTCAGATTGTCAATATGGTTTCGTCAAGGGCAGGTCTTGTCTCACAAACTTCATTGAGTATTTTTGAGATGGTGACCAAGCATATAGATGAGGGTAGGGCAGTTGACGTGGTATACATGGACTTCAGTAAAGTCTTTGATAAGGTTCCAAATGGTAGGCTCTTAGATAAAATGCAGCGACATGGAATTGAGTGTGATTTAGCAGTTTGGATTAGAAACTGGCTTTCTGAAAGAAGGCAGTGAGTGGTGGATGATGGAAAATAATCAGCCTCCAGTGCGGTTATTAGTGGTGTGCAACAAGGATCTGTTTTGGGACCACTGCTGTTTGTAATTTTTTATAAAAGTCTTAAATGCAGGCATAGGTGGATGGATTGGTAAATTTGCAGACGACACAAAAGTCAGTGGAGTAGTGGACAGTGTGGAAGAATATTACAGGTTGCAAGGGGACTTGGATAAAGTGCAGAATTGGGCTGAAGGGTGGCAAATGTAGTTCAATGCAGCTAAATGTGAGGTGATACACTTTGTGAAGAATAACAGGAAGGCAGAGTACTGGGTCAATGGAAACATTCTTGGTAATGTAGATGTGCAGAGGGATGTTGGAGTCCACGTACATAAATGCCTGAACGTTGCCACCCAGGTGTACAGTACTGTTAAGGTGGCATACAGTGTGTTAGGTTTTATTCATAGATGGATTGAGTTCTGGAACCACAATATCATGCTGCAACTTTCCAAAACACTGGTGCGGCCATATTTGGAATATTGTGTGCAGTTTTGGTGCCATATTTCGGGAAGGATGTGGAAGCATTGGAAGAGGTGCAGAGGAGATTTACCAGGATGTTGTGTGGTCTGGAGGGAAGGTCTTATGAGGAAAGGTTGAGCAATTTGAACGTGTTCTCATTGGCAAGAAGGCGGCTAACAGAGGATTTGATAGAGACATAAAAGATGATCAGAGGCTTAAATAGGGTAGACAGTGAAAGTCTTTTTCCTAGGATGATGACATCAGTGTGTATGAGGGGGCATAACTACAAATTGAGGGGTGATAGATTTAAGACAGATGTCAGAGGCAGGTTCTTTTCTCAGAGACTGGTTAGCGCATGGAATCCACTACCTACTAATGTAGTTAACTCAGCCAATTTAGTGAGATTTAAACAGTCCTTTAGATAAGCACATGGGTGATTTCAGGATAGTGTAGGGGGACGAGCTGAGAATAGTTCACAGGTCGGCGCAACATCAAGGACTGAAGGGCCTGTTCTGCGCTGTGTTTTTCTCTGGCTATTGTGCTACAAGAGATTTTTACTGTCTTAAACAGAGTGATGGATCTTGTATTGTGAGCTTACAAAGTGTCACTGATCTCAACCAAACATGTACAAGGTAGCGAATGCTGCCTGACCTGCTGTGCTTTTCCAGCAACACATTTTTCAGCTCTGATCTCCAGCATCTGCAGTCCTTACTTTCTCCATGTACGAGGTAGAGTCAGGGCAATAATAAGAGGCTGCAACAGGAGGGAGACAGGTATCTCCATCCAAAACCCGACTCCTTCTCAACTGTTTTCACCACAAAAACCGAGCGCCTTCCAGAAAAGCATCTGTATAATCACCACAACATTTTGCCCCCACAATCGTGGTATCTGGCTGTGCACGAAGAGCAGTGCAACAGTTTGTACTGGGACCCTGAAACGCTTGGTAAAGAGTCAAATCATCTGAGCATTGAAAGCCCCATCACATTGCATGCATTTTCTCTTGTTTTCACTCTCTTCCTGACTTCCCTTAGTTTTCCTAATGAACCTGCTAAAGTTGTTATTACACACATCTGCACAAGCTGTGAATTGAACCCAGGCCTCTCGTTCAAGATTCGGGATATTTTCACCGCGTCACAAAACATCGACTTGAACTTCCTTTGTCCCTTGCCTGCTAAGTCACACCTGAATCAACTCTGCAATTGGGAGGAAGGGGCGGAACAGGAGGACCGAGTAGCGGCCGGTCCTTTAACCAGAGTGAATGAGGAGAGGGGCCAAAGCATTCTCGGGAGTGAACGCTTCAGGATTGGTCAGAGAGCAAACTATTTTGCAGGATTGATCATTCTCACGACATAGTGGAGCATTAAACGTCTCTCATAAATCAATGTGAGATTTTTAAAAATACTGTAGTTGAAATGTAAATCGGATAACGTACATATTTCCAATCGATTCACACTACTCGAGAAAGAAACTTCTTTTCAAACTCCCAACACAGTTGGTGATTTACATACCTGGCCGGTATGGTTGATTTGGACCAGACAATTTCCATGTTAGACATCTCCATGATTATAACTCGACAAAGCAATTGATAATGATTAATATTTTACCCATCAGTCTGTGCAGATATGAATATTCTCTATAAACTCACTGATCACCTCAGACGCACGCGCAGTTTGGTTTCTATGTAGAGCATGCGCAGTATCACATTGGTCAGGACACAGAGAGACATGGAGCTACTTTGGCCGGCAGCGGCTGCGATCGGCTTCAGAAAGCGGCGCTCAGAGCCGGTGTGTGGGAGCCTCGCCGGGAGAAAGGAGCGGAGAGAATTCACAAGTCCCGGATAAAGGTGAAAAAAAAAACTCGGAAAAGACCCACCAGGCCCGTGTAAGGAGGTGGCGGTCTCTGATCAGGGAAGGGGCCCAGAGTCACGGCCGCCATTTGTTTGAGGGAAGAGGGAGCCCGGGCCTCAGGGCCGCCATCTTGAGAAGGTCAAGGTGCAGGAAGGCGGGGTTATCGGGGTCTGTAGAACAATCAGAGGAAAGGGAAGCCCCATTGTTATTGATTAATTCCACGAACACAGCTTCACTGGGCGATCCTGCAGGAATATCCTCTCTCAGTCCTGCTGGGATGTTTCACCCAATCAGAACCAGTAGCTCTCCTCCTCTCTCAGCTCCCCTTCTGTCCTTCCTGCAGCATCTGTCCCCTGGAACATTGAGCTGCCTGTCCTGTCCCTCCCTCAGCTGTTGTTTCTGTAATACCTGTGATATCCCAGACCCATCTTAGATTACTTCACTAAAGACTTAAATGCACCCGGTGGATTTTTCTTAACATCAGCAATTGTTTAATACTCACTTACAGGTTTTTTATTACATCTTTTTTGAAGCATTTACTTCACATTCAATCATTTGCAATGGTGGGATTTGAACCTGTGTCCAGAGAACACTTGCTGACTTTCTGGATAAATTGTCACACAATAATGGCACGAGGCCATCACTTCGCCTGCTCACAGTTTGTATATTCCAGTGCAACATAAATCAAAACCCTTTCTTCCCACACAATTATTTGATCCTGAACTCTGGTGCTATCAGTCAGTATTTTTCCATGTGTGAACCCTCACTGTATGCGTCTAATTGCTGCCTCTGTCAGTGTCTCTCACTCTTGCAGCTACTCCAGATCCTGAGCCAACAGAATTCTCCACTCCAGAGAGATGAGGCAGCACAGGCCAGGGATGGAGACTAGAATTTCCCAGATCTCTGTGGGCCATTCTACATGTGTAACCCTCACAGCATCAGTCTAATTTCCGACTCTGCTTATTTCTGTGTCTTCTACAGGTACTCGGGGAGTTCCTGACTCAATAGACTTGCCAACTGCTGGTTGGAAAGATGATTGGTCAGCCAGTGAGATGAAAGTCAGGGAGGTCGGGAGCCTTTAATAAATCCTGCTGCCAGGTAAGATCACTCACAGTGCACAGAGCAGAGAGCAATGAGAGGGCTCCAAACATCAGCTAACAAGACATGACATAGACATAGTGATGGAGGGGGAGCAAAGTACAGGCACACCCCAGGCTCATACACCACCCCTACTTTAAGTTTTGTTGCACTGAGACAGCATCGGGAATTCCCAGTTTTCAATCTAGACGTGGGCTATCTTGGTGAGCACCAGGACAACAGAGGGGAATGCAGGCCTCACATGAGAGAGTGGTAATGCTGCCTGGGATCTTTCTGTTCTCTATTCCCTCTCCAACATTGTATCTATGGGTCATCTTGTGGACCAGTGTCTTCAATCATTCTAACTCCTATAACAGTTCCTATCTCTGTCATCCCCTCCCCTCTTACCAATTAATTGACATATTTGAAACCTCCAGTCTAGACGACCATCCGTATCGCTGTAACTTGCTTCAGTCTCTACAACATGCCTTGTCTCGATAGTCTCCTTCTCCAACAACTGGGACATCGGGCCTGTTTCTGTGCTGCATGACTCTTTGTTTGCAGTTTCCTAATTGGAATGAGTTGCATTTGCCTGTGTTTCGCCCATACCCCTTCCAATCTTCTCCTCTCCATGTACCTGCCCAAGTATCTTTTCCATGTTGTAATTGTACTTGTTTTTCCCATTTCCTCTGGCGGTCCATTCCGTCTATGCACCATCCTCTGTGCAAAATGTTGCCCCTCAGCTCCCTCTTTAAATCATTGCTCTCTCACCTCACGTTTATGCCTCAAGCTTCGGACTCGCCTACCCTTGGCTTTTCACCTTATTTAGGCTCTATATGGTTTCATAAACCTTTATAAGGCCACCCCGTAGCCTCCTTTACCCAGGAGAAATATTGACGACAATGTTACAAATATCTCCAACTCATGTACTCAGTGCTCTGACCAATGAAGACAAGTGTGCCAAATGCTGCTTTCCCCACCCTGTCCCCCTGTGATTCCATTCCAAAACAGTGTAACTGCACCCCTTGGTCTCTCTCTGTTCAACAACATTGTCCAGAGCCCAACCATTACCTGTCTTAGTCCTCCCTGGTTTGTCTTAACTAAATCCAACACATGAATTAAATTCCATCTTTCATTCCTTGTCCCACTGGCCCAGTTGATTACCATCCCCTTCGATAACTATATTCCCTGCCCACTCTTCCACTAATTTTGGTATCCGCAAACATACAAACAGTGACTCCTATATTTTTACCCAGATCCTCTATATAAATGATGCACATTGGTGGCCCCAGCACCAATCCTTACAGCACACTGCTGGTCGAAGGCCTCCAGTCTGAACAACTCTCTCCCTCCTCCTATCAAACCCATTGTGCATCCAGTTGGGTCGCTCTCCCTGAACCCATGTGACCGAACCTTACTAACCCGTGAAGCCTGCTCAACCCTTTCAAAGGCCTTGCTGAACCCAGAAACAATGTCTATTGCTCTGCTTCCATCTCTTTTCTTGGTCACATCTTCAACAAACTCAGGCAAGTTTGTGAGGCATGTTTTCCTGCGCACAAAGCCTCTCTAACTGTCTGTAATCAGTCCTGTCTTTCCAAATGCATGTAACTCCTATGTCTCAGAATGATCTCCAACACCTTACCCATCCTTGATTTCTGTCTCCTCAGTCTGCAGTTCCTTGGCTTCCCCTTGCAGTCTTTCTTAAATAAGGGCACAAAATTATTTTCATAGTCAGACAGTCATACAGCACAGAAACTGACTGTTGGGTTGATACCGACCATAATCTTAAACTAACCTCGTCCCTCCTGCCTCTTCCTGGATCACACCCCTTCAAACCTTTCCTATTCCTGTACTAATATTTCAAGCTTTGTAATTGTACACACAATCACCCTTTCCTTGGGAATTTCATTCCACACACAAAACACACTCTAACAGTTTGCTCCTTATGTTTTCTGATTTTAAATCTCTCCCTTCTAACCTTAAGAAATGTAGCCCCTAGTTCTAAAATGACCTGCTGTTGGGAAAAGACAAGTCACGTTAACTCTATCTATATCCCTCATTATTTTATAGACTTCTATACGCTCACCTCTCAATCTCCAGGCTCATGTGAAAAATGTCCCAGACTATACAACCTTCTTTTATAACTGAAACTTTCTATACCCATCACCATCCTGGTAAATGTGATCTGAACCCTCTCCAGTTTAATATCCTTCCTATAACTGGGCAGAGTATTCCAGAATAGGCCTTACCAATGTCCTGTACAATCTACACACGACTTCCCAAACTCCTAAACTCGAATGACTGAACAATGAAGGCAAGTACCATTTATAACCATCCTGTCTCTCCTTGTGGCAAACTTCAAAGAACTACGTACCTGAACCCCAAGGCGTACAACACTACTGAAGACCCTACCATTAATTGTGAAAGCTCGACCCTTGTTTGTTGTAACCTAAATGTATTACCTCGCATTTACCCGAATTGAACTCTGTCTGCAGTTTTTCAGCCATTCACGCATTTCATCAAGATCCCTTTGTAAACTCAGAAAACCTCCATCACCGCCCAGAATGCCACAAATATCACTGCTCAGGCCCCTACAATTTCTTCCCCAGCTTCCCACAATGTTCTGAGATACATTTGATCAGGTCCTGGGGATTTATCTACCTCTATGTTTTAAATCTTCCAACACCGCCTCTTCTATAATGTGGACTCATTTCAAGACATGGAGTCATTGAGATGTACAGCATGGAAACTGACCCTTTGGTCCAACTCCTCCATGACGTTTGTCAAACCCATTTGCCAGAACTTTGTCAATATCCCTCTAAAATCCTGATATTTATATACACATCCAGATGCCTGCTAAATATATTTCTGTTAGCCTCCACCGTTTCTTCTGGCAGTTTATATCATATATATATATATATACCAACCTCTGCAGGAAACAGCTGTCCCTTTGGTCCCTTCTAAATCTTTTCCTCTCACCTTAAAGCTATGCCTTGTAGGTTTGGACTCACCCCCCCACGACCGGAGAAAAGTCTTTATCTATTGACCCTTTTCCATGCTCATCATGATTTTAAGAAACCTTTATAAGATAACTCCTCAGCGTCCCATGTTAAAGTATAAATAATCCCAGTCTCTTCAGCTTTTCTCTGTAGCGCAAACCCTCCAACCCTGGCAACATCCTTATTCATTTCTTCTGAACCTTTTCAAGTTCCACAACATCCATCCGATGGCATTGAGACCAGAATTGCACACAATATTCCAATAGTGGTTCGGCCAAACACTGAGCGCCCCAGACCTTATCCACAGTAAGTTCCAAAGTGAAATATTTGTTTAGGATCTTGTAGTTCCACACGTCGTTGGATTTGTTGATCATTAAGAATACCGGTTTTGTCCCGAGCTCTTCTTTTGCTCTTAATACACTTTGGATTCTCCTTAACTTTATGTGTCAAAGTTATTTCATGTCCCCTTTCTGTATTCCTACAGCCCCTATGCTCCTCAGGGATTCCCTTGATCCAGCTGGCTATACCTGACATGTGCCCCCTTTTCCTTGAGCAGAGTCTCAGTCGACAGCCAGTGTTTCTGAAAACTGTCAGCATTGAGCTGCACACAAACAGGAACATGCTGGTGCTCAACGGTCCTTTTATCTCACATTTAAAATATTCCCAATTGTCAGAATTCCCTTTACCTGCAAATAGACACTCTAATCAACTTTTAAAAAGGTTAATGTCTAATACTATCAAGATTTGTCTTGCCACATTTTATAACTTTAACGTTTGGATCAGGCCTGTCTTTCAGCAAAGCTATTTTCAAACTAATAGAATTGCGGTCACTTTGCCAAAGTGCTCCCTCACTAACACCTCAGTCCTATTCCCTACCTTGTTTCCCAAGGGGAGGTCAGGTTTCGCTCCTTTCTCCAGTTGGGCCATTTACATATTGACTGAGACCTTGTCAAAGGCCTTACCAAACGCCAGGATAACCACATCATCTGCACTACTCTCATAAATAATTTTAGATAACTTTTCAAAAAAACTCAATTGAATTCATCAGACAGGATTCTCCTTTACAAAATCTGTCCTGAATCTGTTCCTTCATTTTCAATGTTGATACATCTTGACCCTCAGAATTGTTCCCAATTTTTACCCAATATCCCTATGGTCAGCAAAGTATTAAAAAGATCCAAAAGGGCCCCAGCAATCTCCTCCCTTACCTCCCACTGCAGCCTGCAATACATTTCATTGGGCACTGGTGATTTCTCCCCTTTTATGCCTGTGAAAGCATTTAATATCTCCTTATTGATCTTAACATGTTCTCGAGTCTCACCATCCTGACTGAAATCCCTGGGCTACAGTGTCTTTCTCCTGTGTGAATACAGATGGGAAGCATACATTGAAGACCTCAGCTACTTCCTCTGGCTCCATGCGCAGATCGTCCCTTTGGTTTCCAACAGACCGCACTCTTTAGCTGGGCATCTTCTTACTCTGCCTCTCGTCATATAATATCTTGTACCTTTTCCTTACTAGTGTCTGCCAAGGAGGTTTCATGGCCATTGAGTGCCCCTCATTTTTAAGGACCCCCTTGCACTCTCTATCGTTGTTGAAGGGCTTCACCTGGTTTGATTGCACTGTATTTTCTTTACCAAACTCACAATATCACTTGATGAGTATTCGCTGAACTTGGTGCCTTTGTCATTCACTGTTCATGGTACACGCTGGCCCTGAATTCTCACTGTATCACTTGAAAATACTCCCTCTTTCCAATTGTAGGCTCGACTGCAAATAGTTCCTCTGAGTCTATATTTTTCAAATCCTGTCTAATGCTAGTAATAATGATCAGTGATAGTGATAATGAAATGATAAGTAGCATTCCCCAAATTTGGACACACAACTTCTGCATGATCCTTAGCTCTTTCCATCATGACTTCAAAACGTACAGAATTATGGTCATTATCCCCAAACACTACCTTATCCTTATCTCTGTCAAAATGTTCAGTACCTACAGCCCACCCTGTCTCTTTAATATCCTCCAGCCGTTACCAAAGGCTTGTACCTTCCTCAAGCCTTTCCATCATATGATATCACTGCAAACTTCTCCAGTCCCCACAGCACTCCTCCATCCTATCCTACAGCACCTCACTCCCATGAACCTTCTACCATCCCTATAAACCTCCTTATTTGTATAAATCCCTCCAGCTCCCACAGCCATTCCTGCCCATCCTCCCTTTGAAGCCACATGACCGTTCCCCAGATCTGTAACCTTGGCCAATCTCTGCAATCTTATCTATCTCTGTGACCTCCTCCCATCACTACTAGCCTTCTTAACTCTGTAACCTCCTGCAGTCACTAAAATCATCCGTGAATGTGTACCATCCTATTGAGGACTGTCACCTCTTCCAGTCCCAACAGCTCTCTCTACCTGTAACCTTGGCCAGTCTGAAGAGTCCTTACTAATTCTTCAACCCTCGGTATTGATAACTTCATCCAGTTTCGATAACTGAGAAGAGAGGAATGAGAAGGCTCCAAACCTCTGTTAACAAGACATGACATCGATACAGATCTGGAGGGGGAATACAGTACAGGCCCACCCCATGCACAATCCCCATCCCAACTTTAAGTTCTGTTGTACTAAAACTTGCTACACTCCAACACTGCACCTTTGGCATGTTTTGTGGACTGGTGTCTTCAATAATTTTTAACTCCAATAACAGTTTGTATCCCTGTAACCTCCTCCTATCCCAATAGTCACTCCACGTATTTGAAACGTACTGCATTCCAGGTTACTATCCCTATCACTGTAACTTGCTTCAGTGTCTACAACATGCCTTATCTCGGTTGTCTCCAGTTACTGGAGGAGGAGACCGAGTCATGCAGCACGAAAATATTTCCTTCGATCCAACTCATCCATGTTGACCAGAGTCCCTGACCGAGTCGCATTTCCCTGCATTTGACCCAAATCCCTTCAAACCTTCTCCTCTCCATGTTTCTGCCCAAATCTTTTTTACATGTTGTTATTGTACTTTTCCCTACCACCTGCACCATCCTCTGTGTGAAAAATGTTCTCCTCCAATCCCTTTTAAGTCTTTCCCCTCTCACCTTATATTTATTCCCTCTAGAACATAGAAGACGGCGGCACAGTACAGGCCCTTCGGCTCTCGATGGGTTCCACAGGTTGGCGCAACAATGTGAAGCCCAAGTAGCCAACACTATTCCATTCTCATCCATGTGACTATCCAATGACCGTTTAAATGCCCTTAAGGTGAGCAGATCTACTCCTGTTGCAGGCAGTCTGTTCCATGCTCCTACTACCCTGAGTAAAGAAACTATCTCTGACATCTGTCATATATCTTTCACCCCTCAATTTAAAGCTATCCCCCCTCATGCTCGGTATTGCCATCTGAGGGAAAAGGCTCTCACTGTCCAATCCATTTCACTTTCTGATTATCTTAATATCTCAATTAATTCATCTGAAACGTCTTCACTCAAACAAAAACAGCTTCAAGTTCCTCATATCACATTCCCTCCATACCAGGTAACATCCTAGTAAATCTCCACTGAGCCTTTTCCAAATCTTACACATCGTTCCTCTAATGGGGTGACCTATCTGCTCTGTCATTTCCTGGCCTATCCCTGCTGCCCTTCTTGAACAAAGGAACCACATTTGCTATCCTCCAGTCATTCGGCATTTCATCCGTGGTCAGCAATGTATTAAATATATCCACCAGGGCCCCAACAATCTCCTCCCTTACCTCCCAAAGCAGATTGGGATACATTTCATTCAGAGGGAAGGGAGACCTGGAGCCTTCAAGAAATCCTGCAGCAAGATAGGCCCACTCACAGTGAACAGAGCAGAGAGCATTTCAGCGATCGATCTTTGGTATGGAGGACATGACATAGGTACAGAGTTGAAGGGTGAATACAGAGTGTGATGGTCCCAGGCTCAATCTCCACTCTCTCGTTTACTTTCTTCTCTGCTGTATTGAGTCTTCCTTTGTCAATATAGGAAGTTGACAGTTATCAATCCAGGCCTGTGCTGTCTTAGTGAGGATCAGTACAAAAGCGGGGAAAGCAGGCCTCCCCCAAGGAGATGGTTTTGAATCCTGGGATCTTTATATTCCACACTTCCCCCGATCACGCTAACTTTTGTCATGGGATGGAGTCATTCATTAAGGAAACGTTCCTTTCGGTCCAACTTATCTGTGCCTGGGCCATGAATGCTTGTAATTCCCAGAAAAGTTCTTTTTTCTATAACCTTAACCCTGCCCACAATCCCACTATTAATTTGATCCCTACTCCAATTCTGATGATTCCTCATATTTGTAAATTGCTCTAGTCTTGATAACATGCCGAATCTCAATAATCTCATCCTGCACTCAGTACAATAATCGCTATTTCTGTGGTTTTTCACAATAACTACAGTCCACCCTGCCACTGTAAAATCCTTTTCAGACCCTTTTCCAGTCGCCACAACACTCCGCATCTCTGTTTGCTCCTCTGAGCACCTCTAACACTCTCACTTTGTGTGGCCGGTAATCTGTGTGAATAACCCTTGGCATGTGGATGGACAATATGGTATGTGAATAATCCTGTCGCCAGAGAATGGTCAATACTGTGTGAGAATAATTCTGTGGTCTGCGGTTGGTCAATTCTGTGTGTAAATAATCCTGTTGGCTGAGAAAGATCAATACTATGTGAAAATAATCCTGTGGCCTGAGGATGATCAATTCTGGTGTGAATAATCCTTTGGCCTGAGGGTGGTCCATACTGTGTGAGAATAATCCTGTGGTCTGCGGTTGGTCAATTCTGTGTGTAAATAATCATGTTGCCTGAGAAAGATCAATACTATGTGAGAATAATCCTGTGGCCTGCGGATGATCAATTCTGTGTGTGAATAATCCTTTGGCCTGAGGGTGGTCCATACTGTGTGAGAATAATCTTGTGGCCTGACATATGTCAATAAAATGTGTGAATAATCCTGTGGCCTGAGGATGATCAATACAGTGTGAGAATAATCCTGTGGCCACATGCTGGTCAATAAAGTGTGTGCATAATCGTGTGGGCTCAGAATGTTGAATATTTTGTGTAAATACCCGTGTGGCTTGAGATTGGTCAACACAGTTTGTGAATTATCCTTTGGCCTGTGAATGGTCAATACTGTGTGTGAATAACCCTTAGCCTGAGGATGGTCCAAACTTTGTGTAATTAGTCCTGTTGCCTGAGGTTATTCAGTACTATGTGTGAATAATCCTGTGCACTGTGAATACTCAACACAGAGTGTGAAAAATCCTGTGTCCTGAGGGCAGTCAATACTGTGTGTAAATAACCCTATGGCCTTTGAATTGTAAATACTGTGTGTGAATAACCATTGGCCGAAGGATGGTCAATACTGTGTGTGACTAACTCTTTGCTGAAGGATGGGTAATACTGTGTGTGAATAATCCTGTGGCCTGTGGATGGTAAATGCAGTGTGATAATAATCCTGTAGCCTGTGAATGGTCAATACTATGTGTGAGTAATCCTGTGGGCTTTGCATGGTCAATATTGTTTGTAAATAAGCCTTTGGTCTGAGGATAACCAATACTCTGTGTGAATAAGACAGTGGCCTGTGAATGGTCATTACTGTGTGTGAATAATTCCGTGGCCTGTGTACTATCAATGCTGTTTGTAAATAATCCTTTGGCCTGAGGATGGACAATACTGTGTAGGAATAATCCTTTGTTCTGTGGATAGTCAGTACTGTGTGTGAATATTATTCTGGCCTGAGGTTGTTTAATACTGTGTGTGATTAATCCTGAGGCCTGAGGCTGGTCAATAATGTGTGCGTATACTCCTGTGGCCTGAGGATGTTCAATACTGTGTGTGTATAATCCTGTGGCCTGAGGTTTGTCAATACTGTGTGTGAACAATCCTGTGGATTGAGGATGGTCAATACTGTGTGTGTAAAATCCTGTGACTTGTAAATTGTCAATACAGTGTGTTCATTAATGCTGTAGCCATAGGCTGGTCAATACTGTGTGGGAATAATCCTGTTGGTTGAGAATGTTGAATACTGTGTGAGAATACTCCTCTAGCCTGAGGTTGGTCAGTACAGTGAATGAATGATCCTGTGGTATGAGGATAGTCAATACTGTGTATGAATAATCCTGTGGCCTGTAAATTGTCAAGACACTGTGTTCATTACTCCTGTGGCCTGTGAATCGTAAATACCGTGTGTGGAAGCCCCTTGGCCTGAGGATAGTCAATACTATGTGTGAACAATCCTGTGGCCTGAGGATGGTCAGAACTGTATGTAATTAATCCTGTTGCCTGAGGTTGTTCAATACTGGGTGTGAATAATCCTGTGCCCCATGAATGGTCAATGGTGTGTGTGCATATTGCTGTGGACTGTGAATGGTCAATACTCTGTGAATAATCCTATGGTTTTAGGATGGTATATACTGTGTATGAGCAATCCTGTGGATGGAGGATGGTTGATACTGTGTGGGAATAATCCTTTGGACTGTGCATGATCAATGCATTGTGTGAATAATCCTGTGGACTGTTAATGTTCAGTACCGTGTGTATGCTCAATGCATTGTGTGAATAATCCTGTGTGCTGTGAATGTTCAGTACTGTGTGTATGCTCAATACCATGTGTGAATAATCCTGTGGACTGAGGCCAGTCAATACTGTGTGTCTCTAATCCTGTGGCCTGTGAATCGTAAATACTGTGTAAATAAGTCTTTGCATTAGGATGGGCAATACTGTGTGTGAATAATAATGTGGACTGTGGATTGTCAATGCTGTGTGATAATCATCCTGTGAGCCGTGGATGGTCAATATTGTGTGTTAATAATCCAGTGGCCTGAGGGTAGTGAATAATGTGTGCGAATAATCATGTGGATTGAGAATGTCCAATACTGTGTTGGAATAACCTTTTGGCCTAAGAATAGTCAATACTGTGTGAGAATAATCCAGTGGCCTGAATATGTTCAATACTGTGTGTGACTAATCCTCTGGCCTGAGGATGGTGAATACAGTGTGTGAATAACCCTCTGGCCTGAGGATGGTGAATACAGTGTGTGAATAACCCTCTGGCCTGAGGATGGTGAATACAGTGTGTGAAAAATATTATTGCCTGAGAATGGTCAATAAAGTGTGCGAATAATCCTGTGGCCTAAGGTTGGACAATACTGTGTGGGAACAATCCTGTGGCCGGAAGATGGTCTTCACTGTGTGTGAATAATCCTATGGCCTGACAATGGTCAATACTGTGTGTGAACAATCCCGTGGCTTTAGGATAGTCAATACTGTGTGGGAATAATCATGTGCCCTGTGAATGGTCAAGACAGTGTGTTCATTAATCCTGTGTCCATATGCTGGTCAATACTCTGTGTGAATAATCCTGCTGGCTGAGAATATTGAATATTGTGTGTGTATACTCCTGTGGCCTGAGGTTGGTCAATACTGTGTGTGAATGATACTGTTACCTGAGCATGATCAATACTGTGTGTGGTAATCCTCTGGCTTGTGAATGGTCAATACTGTGTGTGACTAATCCTTGGCATGAGCATGATCAATACTATGTGTGAACAATCATATGGCTGTGAATGGTCAATACTGTGTCAGAATAATCCTGTGGTTTGAGGATGTTCAATACTGTGTGGGAATAATCCTGTGACCTGTTAATTGGTAAAGAGAATGTGTTCATTAATCCTGTGGCCTCGGATTGGTCAATACAGTGTGTGAATGATCTCATGTCCTTAGGATGATCGATACTGTGCGTGAATAATCCTGTGGCCTGTGAATGGTCAATACTGTGTGTGAATAACCCTTGACCTGAGGATGATCAATACTGTGTGTGAGTAATCCTGTGGACGGAGGATGTTCAATACTGTGTGGGAATAATCCTGTGGCCTGAGGATGTTCAATACTTTGTGAATACCCCTGTGGCCTGAGGATGGACAAAACTGCGTGGTAATAATCCTGTGACCTGCAAATGATCAAGACAGTGTGTGCATTAATCCTGTGGCCGTAGGCTGGTCTATACTTTGTGAATAATCCTGGGCTGAGAACATTGAATATTGTGTGTGAATACTCCTGTGGCCTGAGTTGAGTCAATACTGTGTGTGAATAATACTCTGGCATGTGAATGGTCATTACTGTGTGTGACTATACCTTGGCCTGAGTATGATCAATACTTTGTGTGAATGATCCTGTGGCCTGAGCATGGTCAATAGAGTGTCAGAATAATCCTATGGCTTGAGGATGTTTAATACAGTGTGTGCGTAATCCTCTGGGCTCAGAAAGGTCAATAATGTGTGTGACTAATCCTGTGGCTTCAGGATGTTCAATACTGTGTGTGAAAAGTCCTGTTGCAAGAGGATGGTCAAAACAGGGTGAGAATAATCCAGTGGCCTGAGAATGGAAAATACTGTGTGGGAATAATCCTGTGCCCTGAGGATGTTCAATACTGTATGTGAATAATCCTGTGGTCTGAGAATGGTCAATACTGTGTGGGAATAATCCTCTGACCTGTAAATGCTCAAGACAGTGTGTTGATTAATCCTGTGGCCATATGCTAGTCAATGTTGTGTGTGAATAATCCTGTTGGCTGAGAATGTTGAATATTGTGTGCGGATAATTCTGTGGCCTGTGGTTGGGCAAGACAGTGTGCGAATGATCCTGTGGCCTAAGGATTATCAATACTGTGTGTGAACACTCCTCTGGCCTGAGGATTGTCAATACTGTGTGGGAGTAATCCTGTGGCCTGAGCTTGGTCAATACTATGTGTGAATTATACTGTGGCCTGAGTGTGGTCATAATCTGTGTGTGAAAACTCCTGTGGACAGAGGACGGTCAATATTATGTGTGCATAATCCTCTGGCCTCTGAATCATCAGTACTGTGTTTGAATAATCCTGAGGCCTCAGGATGTAGAATACTGTGTTTGAATAATCCTCTAGCCTGTGAATGATCAATGCTGTGTATGAGTAATGCTGTGGACTGTAAATGGTCAATACTGTATGTGAAGAATCCTATGGTTTTAGGATGGTCCATACTGCGTGTGAGCAATCCTGTGGACTGAGGATGGTCTATATAGTGTGTGAATACTCCTGTGCACTGTGAATGCTCAATACTGTGTGTGAATAATCCTGAGGCTTGAACATGGCCAATACTGTGTGGGAATAATCCTGTGACCTGACGTTGGTCAGTTCAGTGTGTGTATAAGTCTGAGTACTGAGAATGATCAATACTGTGTGTGATTAATCCTGTGGCCTGAGAATGGTCTATACTGTGTGTGATTAATCGTGTGGACTGAGAATGATCAATACTGCGTTTAAATAATCCTGTCGCCTGAGAATGATCAATACAGTGTGGGCATAATCCTTTGGCCTGAGGATGGTAAAAAGCGTGTGTAATTAATCCTGTTGCCTGTAGTTGGTCAATACTCTGTGTGAACTTTCCTGTGGCCTGTGTCTGTTCAATGCAGTGTGTGAATAATCCTGTGGACTGAGGATGGTCAATACTGTGTGTGAATAATACTGTCGTTTTCAGATGGTCAATACTGTGTATGAGTAATCCTGTGAACTGAGGATGGTCAACATTGTGTGTGAATAATCCTTTGGAATGTGAATGGTCAATACAGTGTGTAAATAATCCTGTGGCCCATGAGTCATCAATACTGTGTGTGAATAATCCTTTGTCTAAAGATGGGCAATAGTGTGTGTGAATAATCCTGTGGCCGTATGCTGGTCAATACTGTGTGTGAGTAATCCCGTGGATTGAGGATGGTCAGTAGAGTGTGTGAATAATTCTGTGCACTGTGAATGCTCAATACGTCTTGTGAATAATCCCGAGGCTTGAACATGGTCAATACTGTGTGGGAATAATCCTGTGGACTGAGAATGTTCAATACTGTGATTGAGTAATCCAGTGGAATGAGGGTGGTCAGTATTGTGTGAGAATAATCCTTTGGAATTTGAATGGTCAATACAGTGTGTGAATAATCCTGTGCACTGTGAATGCTGTATACTGTGTGTGATTAACCATTTGTCTAATGATTGTCAATACTGTGTGTGAATGATAATGTGGCCTGTGGATGGTAAATGCTGTGTGTTAATAATCCAGTGGTTTGTAGATGGTCAATAGTGTGTGGGAGTAATTCCGTGGCCTGAAGATACACAATGATGTGTGTGAAAACTCGTGTGGTCTGAGGATGGTCAATACTGTGTTGAAAGATGCTGTGGACTGTGAACGGTCAATACTATGTGAGAGTAATCCTGTGGACGGAGGATTGTCATACAGTTTGTGAATGATCCTGTGGCCTGAGAATTGTCAATACAGTGTGTGAATTACCCTTGGCCAAAGAATGGTCAATACTGTGTGTGAATAATCCTTTGAACTGTGAATGGCAAATACACTGTATGAATAATCCTGCGGCCTGAGGATGGTAAATACTGTGTGAATAATCCGATGGCCTGTGAATTGTCAATACTGTGTCCGAATAGTCCTTTGCCGAATGATGAGCAATACCGTGTGTGAATAATAATATGGCCTGTGGATGTTCAATGCTGTGTGATCATAAACCTGTGGGCTATGGATAGTCAATATAATGTGTTAATAATCTCTGGCCTGTGCATGGTCAATACTGATTGCAAATAATACTGTGGCCTGTGGATGGGCAATACTGTGTGTGAATAATCCTGTGGTTTGAGAATGGTCAATACTGGGTGTGAATAATTCTGTGATCTGTGAATCAGCAATACTGTGTGTGAATAACCTTTGCCTGTGGATGGGCAATACTGTGTGTGAATAATTCTGTGGCCTGAGGATGGTCAATGCTGGGTGTGAATAATCCTGTGGCCAGAGAATGGCCAATACTGTGTGGGAATAATCCTATGGCCCTTGAATGTCAATACAGAGTACGAATAATCAAGTGTCCTGAGAATGGTAAATACTGTGTGGGAATAGTCCTGTGACCTGCAAATGGTCAAGACATTTTGTTCATGAATCCTCTGTCCGTATGCTTGTCAATACTGTGTGGGAATAATCCTGTCGGCTGAGAATGTTGAATATTGTGTGTGAGTACTTGTGTGGCCTGAGGATGGTCAATACTGTGTAGGAATAATCCTGTGTCTTGAGGATTGTCAATACTGTGTGGGAATAATCCATGGCCTGAGGATGGTCAATACTGTGTGGGAATAATCCTGTGACCTGTAAATGGTCAAGACAGTGTGTTCATTAATTCTGTGGCCGTAGGCTGGTCAATATTGAGTGTGAATAATCATGCGGCCTGAGGATTTTCAATACTATGTGGGAACAATCCTGTGACATGAAAATGGTCCAGACAAAGTGTTCGTTAATCCTGTGCCATGTGCTAGTCAATACTGTGTGTGAATAATCCTGTGGACTGAGAATTGTCAATACTGCGTGGAAATAATCCTGTGACGTGTAAATGATCAAGATAGTGTGTTCATTAATGATGTGGCCGAATGGTGGTCAATACTGTGTGTGAATAACCTTTGGGCCAAAGGATAGTCAATACTGTGTGTGTTAAATATCCTGCTACCCAAAGTTGTTCAATACAGCGAGTGAATAATCCTATGGCCTGTGAATGGTCCACACTCTGTGGGAATGATCCAGTAGCCTGAGGATGGTCAATACAGTGTGTGAATAATCCTGTGGCTTTAGAATGGTCATATTCTGTGTGGGGAAAATCCTGTTGACTGAGGACGGTCAATGCTGTGTGTGAATAATCCTGTGGCCTGTGAATGGTCAAGACTCTGTGGGAATCATCCTGTGGCCTGAGGTTGGTCAATACGGTGTGTGAATAGTCCTCTGGTCTGAGAATGGTCAATACTATGTGTGAAAAATGCTGTGGACTACAAGACCATAAGACATAGGAGTGGAAGTAAGGCCATTCGGCCCATCGAGTCCACTCCGCCATTCAATCATGGCTGATGCGCATTTCAGCTCCACTTGCCAGCGTTCTCCCCGTAGCCCTTAATTCCTCTAGACAACAAGAACCTATCAATCTCGGCCTTGAAGACATTTAGCGTCCCGGCTTCCACTGCACTCCGTGGCAATGAATTCCACAGGCCCACCACTCTCTGGCTGAAGAAATGTCTCCGCATTTCCGTTCTGAAATGACCCCCTCTAATTCTAAGGCTGTGTCCACGGGTCCTAGTCTCCTCGCCTAACAGAAACAATTTTCTAGCATCCACCTTTTCAAAGCCATGTATTATTTTGTACGTTTCTATTAGATCTCCCCTTAATCTTCTAAACTCCAACGAATACAATCCCAGTATCCTCAGCCGTTCCTCATATGCTAGACCTGTCATTCCAGGGATCATCCGTGTGAATCTCCGCTGGACACGTTCCAGTGCCAGTATGTCCTTCCTGAGGTGTGGGGACCAAAACTGGACACAGTACTCCAAATGGGGCCTAACCAGAGCTTTATAAAGTCTTAGTAGTACATCTCTGCTTTTATATTCCAACCCTCTTGAGATAAGAGACAACATTGCATTCGCTTTCTTAATCACAGACTCAACCTGCATGTTTACCTTTAGAGAATCCTCGACTAGCACTCCCAGATCCCTTTGTGCTTTGGCTTTATTAAGTTTCTCACCATTTAGAAAGTAGTCCATTCCTATATTCTTTTTGCCAAAGTGCAAGACCTCGCACTTGCTCACGTTAAATTCCATCAGCCATTTCCTGGACCACTCTCCCAACCTGTCTAGATCCTTCTGTAGCCTCCCCACTTCCTCAGTGCTACCTGCCTGTCTACCTAACTTTGTATCATCGGCAAACTTCGCTAGAATGCCCCCGGTTCCCTCATCCAAATCATTAATATATAATGCGAACAGCTGTGGCCCCAGCACCGAACCCTGCGGGACACCGCTCGTCACCGGCTGCCATTCTGAAAAAGAACCTTTTATCCCAACTCTCTGCCTTCTGTTAGATAGCCAATCCTCAATCCATCCCAGCAGCTCACCTCGAACACCATGGGCCCTCACCTTGCTCAGCAGTCTCCCGTGTGGCACCTTATCAAAGGCCTTTTGAAAGTCCAGATAGACCACATCCACTGGGTTCCCCTGGTCTAACCTACTTGTTACCTCTTCAAAAAATTCCAACAGGTTTGTCAGGCATGACCTCCCTTTACTAAATCCATGTTGACTTGTTCTAATCAGACTCTGCTCTTCCAAGAATTTAGAAACCTCATCCTTAATGATGGATTCTAGAATTTTACCAACAACCGAGGTTAAGCTGATTGGCCTATAATTTTCCATCTTTTGCCTTGATCCTTTCTTGAACAAGGGGGTTACTACAGCCATCTTCCAATCATCTGGGACCTTTCCTGACTCCAGTGACTCTTGAAAGATCTCAACCAATGCCTCTGCTATTTCCTCAGCAACCTCTCTCAGAACTCTAGGGTGTATCCCATCGGGGCCAGGAGATTTATCAATTTTAAGACTTTTTAACTTTTCTAGCACCATCTC
The DNA here is from genome assembly GCF_047496795.1 of Chiloscyllium punctatum. Lineage (NCBI taxonomy): Eukaryota > Metazoa > Chordata > Chondrichthyes > Orectolobiformes > Hemiscylliidae > Chiloscyllium > Chiloscyllium punctatum. The sequence continues at coordinate 61,704,009 of NC_092768.1, forward strand.
TTTTGTAATGGCAACCATACTCAACTCAGCCCCGTGACACCCTTTAATTTTTGGGATATTACTCATGTCTTCCACTGTGAAAACTGACGCAAAGTACTTGTTAAGTTCTCCTGCTATTTCCTTATCTCCCATCACTAGGCTCCCTGCATCAGTTTGAAGTGGCCCAATGTCTACTTTTGCCTGTCGTTTGTTTCTTATGTACTGAAAGAAACGTTTACTATTATTTCTAATATTACTGGCTAGCCTACCTTCATATTTGATCCTCTCATTTCTTATTACACTCTTTGTTATCCTCTGTTTGCTTTTGTATCCTTCCCAATCTTCTGATTTCCCACTGTTCTTAGCCACTTTATAGGATCTCTCTTTTTCTTTAATACATTTCCTGACTTCCTTTGTCAGCCAAGGTTGTCTCATCCCTCCCCGGTTAATCTTTCTTTTCTTGGGAATGAACCTCTGTACAGTGTCCTCAATTATACCTACAAATTCCTGCCATTTTTGCTCTAGTGTCTTCCCGGTTAGCCTCTGCTTCCAGTCTATTTTAGTCAGTTCCTCTCTCATGCCCTCATAATTACCTTTATTCAACTGTAACACCATTACATCAGATTTCGCCTTCTCCCTTTCAAACTCCAGACTGAACTCTACCATATTATGGTCGCTACTTCCTAAGGGTTCCCTTACTTTAAGATCTTTTATAGAGTCTGGTTCATTGCAAAGCACTAGGTCCAGAATAGCCTGCTCTCTTGTGGGCTCCATGACAAGCTGTTCCAAAAAGCCATCCTGTAAGCATTCCATGAATTCCCTTTCTTTAGATCCACTAGCAACATTATTTACCCAGTCCACCTGCATATTGAAGTCACCCATGATCAATGTAACCTTGCCTTTCTGACATGCCTTCTCTATTTCCCGGTACATGTTGCGTCCCTGGTCCTGACCACTGTTAGGAGGTCTGTACACAACTCCAATTATGGTTTTTTTGCCTTTGTGGTTCCTCAATTCCACCCACACAGACTCCACATCATCCGACGCTATGTCATTCAATACCATAGATTTAATTTTGTTCTTAACTAACAAGGCAACCCCACCCCCTCTGCCCACCTCTCTGTCTTTTCGATAAGTCGAAAAACCATGGAGGTTTAACTGCCAGTCCTGACCCCCCTGTAACCAAGTCTCTGTGATGCCTACTACATCATAATCATTCACTATTATCTGTGCCATTAATTCATCGGCTTTGTTATGAATGCTACGAGCATTCAGGTAAAGTGCCTTAATGCTAACTTCCTTATTAGAGATGTTGTAAGTCATATGTCCTAAGTTATCCTTGCTTTTTTCTGCATTCTCAGTCTGCCTCAATTTTAAATCCGCCTGGAAACATGCTATCCTGTTGCTTATCTTTCCATTTACCTCCATACTCCCTGTCGCTTTCACTTTCCCTTCCCCCCATCTCAGAAGTTTAAAGTCCTACTGACCACCCTATTTATCCTCTTCGCCAGAACATTGGTACCTGATCGGTTCAGGTGGAGACCGTCCCAACGGTACAGATCCCCCCTGTTCCAAAACTGATGCCAGTGCCCCATGAAGTGGAATCCCTCTTTCCCACACCAATCCCTTAGCCACGTGTTTACTTGCCTAATTTTCTTGTCCCTATGCCAATTGGCACGTGGCTCGGGCAGTAATCCAGAGATTATGACCCTTGAGGACTGTGAATGGTCAATACAACATGTGATTAATCATGTGGACAGAGAATGGTCAATACCATGTGTGAATTAACCTCAGGCCTGAGAATTGTGAATACAGTGTGTGAATAATCCTGTGCACCGTGAATGCTCAATAAAGTGTGTAAATAATCCTATGGCCCATGAGTCGTAAATACTGTGTGTGAATAACCCTTGGCCTAAGGATGGTCAATACTGTGTGTGAATAATTCTGTGGACTGTGAGTGGTCCATACACTGTGAATAATGTTGTGGCCTATGAATCATCAGTATTGTGTGTGAATAACCCTTGGCTTGCAGATGGTCAATACTGTGTGTGAACAATTGTGTTGCCTGAAGTGGTTCAATACAGTGTATGAATAATCCTGTGGACTGTGAATGGTCAATACTGCGTGTGAATAATCCTGTGGCCTGAGGTTGGTCAATACTGTGTGTGAAAAATGCTGTGGACTGTGAATCGTCAATACTGTGTGTGAACAATCGTGTTGCCTGAGGTGGTTCAATACAGTGTGTGAATAATCCTGTGGGTTGAGAATGGTCAATACTGTGAGAAAAATGCTGTGGACTGTGAATGGTAAATACTGTGTGTGAGTAATCCTGTGGCCTGAGGATGGTCAATACTGTGTGTGAATTAACTTGTGGCCTTAGAATTGTGAATACAGTGTGCGACTAATCCTGTGCACTGTGAATGCTCAATGCAGTGTGTGAATAATCCTGTGGACTGAGGGCAGTCAATACTGTGTGTGAATAATCCTATGGCCCGTGAATTGTAAATACTGTATGTGAATAACCCTTGGCCTAAGGATGGGCAATACTGTGTGTGAATAATGATTGGCCTGTGCATGTTCAATGCTGTATGATAATAATCCTGTGGCCTGTGGATGGTCAATACTATGTGTTAATAATCTTTGTCCTGTGCAATGTCAGTATTGTTTGCGAATAAAACTGTGGCCTGTGGATGGTCAATAGCGTGTAGGAAAAATCCTGTGGCTTCAGGATTCTCAATACTGTGTGTGAATGATCCATGGCCTAAGGATGGTGAATACTTTGTGTAAAAATTCCTGTTCCTTGAGGATGGTCAATACTGTGTGGGAATAATCCTGTGTCCTGAAAATGATCAAAACAGTGTGTTCATTAATTCTGTGGCTGTAGGCTGGTCGATATTGAGTGTGAATAATCATGTAGCCTGAGGATTGTCAATTCTATGTTGGAACAATCCTATGACCTGCAAATATTGAAGACCGAGTGTTCATTAATCCTGTGGCCGTGTGCTAGTCAATGCTGTGTGTGAATAATCCTGTACCCTGTGAATGGTCAATACTGTGTGTGAATATTCCTGTGGCCTGAGAATCGTCAATACTGCGTGAAAATAATCCTGTGACGTGCAAATGATCAAGACAATGCGTTCATTAATCCTGTGGCCATATAGTGGTCAATACTGTGTGCGAATAATCCTGTGGACTGAGAATGTTCAATACTGTGTGGGAATAACCGTTAGGCCGAAGGACAGTCAATACTGTGTGTGATAAATATCCTGCTGCTCGAGGATGTTCAACACCGCGAGTGAATAATCTTGTGGCCTGAGAATGGTCCATACATTGTGTGTGAAAGATTATGTTGCCTGAGGGCAGCCATCCTGTGTGTGAATAATCCTGTGGCCATCGAATACTCAATAATGTATGGGAATAATCCTGTGGCCTGTGAATCGTCAGTACTGTGTGTGAATAACCTTTGGTCTGAGAATGGTCAATACTGTGTGTGAATAATCCTTTGGACAGTGAATGGTCAATACCATGTATGCATAATGCTCTGGCCTGTGAATCGTCAATACTGCGTGTGAACAATCCTGTAATTTGAGAATTGTCAATATTGTGTGTGAATATTCCTGTAGCCTGAGGATGGTCAATACCGTGTAAATATAATCATGTGCCCTGAGGTGATGGTCAATACTGTGTGTGACTACTCCTGTGGCCTGAGAATGGGCAATACTGTGTGTGAACAATCCGGTGGCCTGAGAATGGTCAATACTGTGTGAATAATCCTGTGGTCTGAGGATGGTCAACATTGTGTGTGAATAATCCTGTGGCTTGAGGGTAGTCAATACTGGGTGCGAATATTTCTGTGACCTGTAAATGGTCAGGATAGTGTGTTCATTAATTCTGTGGCCGTATGCTGCTCAATACTATGTGTGAATAATCCTGTGGCCTGAGGATGTTCAATAGAGTGTGTGAATAATCCTGTGGTCTGAAGATGGCCAATACTGTGTGTAAATAATCCTGTGGCCTGAGAATCGTCAATACTGCGTGGTAATAATCCTGTGACGTGCAAATAATCAAGACAGTGTGTTCATTAATGATGAGCCCGTATGCTAGTCAATACTGTGTGTGAATAATTCTGTGCCCTGAGGATGGTCAATACTGTTTGTGAAAAATCCTGTGACATGCAAATAATCAAGACAGTGTGTTCATTAATGATGTGGCCATATGCAAGTCAATACTGTATGTGAATAATCCTGTGGTCTGAGAATGGCCAATATTGTGTGGGAATAACCGTTCGGCCGAAGGATAGTCAATACTGTGTGTGTTAAATATCCTGCTGCCTGATGATGTTCAATACAGTGAGTGAATAATCCTGTGGCCTGAGGATTGTCAATACTTTGTGTGAATAATCCTGTCACCTACGGACTGTCCATGCTGTGTGTGAATAATCGTGTTGCCCTGAGAATGGTCAATGCTGTGTGGGAATAATCCTGTAGCTTGAGGATAGTCAATACTGGGTGGGAATATTTGTGCGACCTGTAAATGGTCAAGACAGTGTGTTCTTTAATCCTGTGGCCGTATGTTAGTCAGTACTGTATGCGAATAGTCCTGTGGCCTGAGGATTGTCATTACTGTGTGGGAATAGTCCTGCAGTTTGAGGATGGTCAATACTGTATGTGAAAAATCCTGTTGCCGGAGGACGGTCAATACTGTGTGTGAATAATCCTGTGGCCTGAGAATGGTCACAACTGTGGGAGAATAATCTTGTGGCCTGAGAATGGTCAGTACAGTGTGTGAACTATCATGTGCACTGAATACTGTGTGTGAACAATCCTTGGACTAAGGATGGTCACTACTGTGTGTGAACAATCCTGTGTCCTGAGGGTAGTGAGTACTATCTGTGCATAATCCTGCGGCCGGAGGGTAGTCAAAACTCTATGTGATAAATCTATGACCTGTAAATGGTCAAGACAGTGTGTTCATTAATCCTGTGGCCTGAGGGGGGGTCAGAGCTGCGTGTGAATAATCCTGTGGCCTGAGGATGATCAATACCATGTGTGATTCATCCTGTTGCATGAGGATGGTCAATACTGTGTGTGACAAGTCCGGTGGCAGGAGGATGGTCAATACGGTGTGTGATTAATCTTGTGGCCTGATGATGGTTAATACCATGTGAAAATAATCCTGTGGCCTGAGGATCATCAATACTGTGTGCAAAAATTCCTGTGGCTTGAGGATGGTCAATACTGTGTGTGAATAATTGTGTTGCGTCAGGATGGCCAATACTCTGTGAACAATCCTGTGACTTGAAAATGGTTAATACTCTGTGAATAATCCACTGGCCTGTGAAGCGTCAATACTGTGTGTGAATAAACCATGGCTTGAGGGTTATCAATACCATGTGTAAACAATTCTGTGGCCTGAGGATGGTCAGGACAGTGTGTTTATTAATCCTGTGGCTTGAGAATGGTCAATACAGTGTGTGAATAATCGTTTGGACAGTGAATGGTTAGTTCCATGTATGAATATTCCTGTGGCCTGTAAACTGTCAAGGCAATTGGTTCAAAAATCCAGTGGCTGTAGACTGGTCAATACTGTGTGTGAATAATCCTGTGGCTTGAGCATGGTCAATGCTGTGTGTGAATAATTGTGTTGCGTCAGGATGGTCAATACTGTGTGCGATTAATCCTGTTGATTGGGGTTGTTCAATGCTCTGTATGAATAACCCTGTGGTCTGTTAATGGTCTACGCTGTGTGTGAATAATGCTGTGGACTGTGAATGGTGAATACTGTGTGTGAATACTCCTGCAGTGTGATGGTGGTCAATATTATTTGTGAACAATCCTGTGGCTTGAGGATGGCCAAAACTGTGTGGGAATTATCCTGTGGCCTGAGGATGGTCAGTTCTGTGTGGGAATAATCCTTTGGCCTGAGGAAGGTCAAAAAGGTGTGTGAGAAATCTGGTGGCCTGAGGATGGTCAATATGGTGTGTAAATAATCCTGGGAACTATGAATGCTCAACACTGTGTTGGAGTAATCTTGTGGCCTGAGGATGGTCAATGCTGTGTGTGAATAATCCTGTTGCCTGATGATGGTCAGTACCTTGTGAAAATAAACCTGTGACCTGAGGATCGTCAATACTGTGTGTGAAAAATCCTGTGGCTTCAGGAAAGTCAATACTATATATGAATAATCCTGTGTCCTGATAATGGTCAATACCCCGTGCTGGACAGATATATCGTCTGGGTTTATAGATCAATGCACTGCTGTGGTCTACACAGCTCCCCGTACTCTACAGATATCTAGTCCGGGTTTATAGATCAATGCACTGCTGTGGTCTCCACAGCTCGCTGTCCTGGACAGATATCTAGTCCGGGTTTATAGATCAATGCACTGCTTTGGTCTGCACAGCTCCACGTCCTGGACAGATATCTAGTCCGGGTTTAGAGATCAATGCACTGCTGTGGTCTGCACAGCTCCCCGTCCTGGACAGATATCTAGTCTGGGTTTATAGATCAATGCACTGCTGTGGTCTGCACAGCTCGCCGTCCTGGACAGATATCTAGTCTGGGTTTATAGATCAATGCACTGCTGTGGTCTGCACAGCTACCGGTGCTGGACAGATATCTCATCTAGGTTTATAGATCAATGCACTGCTATGGTCTGCACAGCTCCCCGTCCTGGACAGATATCTAGTCCGGGTTTATAGATCAATGCACTGCTGTGGTCTCCACAGCTCGCTGTCCTGGACAGATATCTAGTCCGGGTTTATAGATCAATGCACTGCTTTGGTCTGCACAGCTCCACGTCCTGGACAGATATCTAGTCCGGGTTTAGAGATCAATGCACTGCTGTGGTCTGCACAGCTCCCCGTCCTGGACAGATATCTAGTCCGGGTTTAGAGATCAATGCACTGCTGTGATCTGCACAGCTCCCCGCCCTGGACAGATATCTAGTCTGGGTTTATAGATCAATGCACTGCTGTTGTCTGCACAGCTCCCCGCCCTGGACAGATATCTAGTCTGGGTTTATAGATCAATGCACTGCTGTGGTCTGCACAGCTCGCCGTCCTGGACAGATATCTAGTCTGGGTTTATAGATCAATGCACTGCTGTGGTCTGCACAGCTACCGGTGCTGGACAGATATCTCGTCTTGGTTTATAGATCAATGCACTGCTGTGGTCTGCACAGCTCCCCATTCTGGACAGATATCTAGTCTGGGTTTATAGATCAATGCACTGCTGTGGTCTGCAAAGCTCCCCGTGCTGAACAGATATCTAGTCTGGTTTTATAGATCAATGCACTGTTGTGGTCTGCACAGCTCCCCGTCCTCGACAGTTATCTCGTCCGGGTTTATAGATCAATGCACAGCTGTGGTCTGCACAGCTCCCCGTGCTGGACAGATATATCGTCTGGGTTTATATATCAATGCACTGCTGTGGTCTACACAGCTTCCCGTGCTGGACAGATATCTAGTCCGGGTTTATAGATCAATGCACTGCTGTGGTCTGCACAGCTCCCCGCCCTGGACAAAAACCTAGTCTGGGTTTATAGATCAATGCACTGCTGTGGTCTGCACAGCTCCCCATTCTGGACAGATATCTAGTCTGGGTTTATAGATCAATGCACTGCTGTGGTCTGCAAAGCTCCCCGTGCTGAACAGATATCTAGTCTGGTTTTATAGATCAATGCACTGTTGTGGTCTGCACAGCTCCCCGTCCTCGACAGTTATCTCGTCCGGGTTTATAGATCAATGCACAGCTGTGGTCTGCACAGCTCCCCGTGCTGGACAGATATATCGTCTGGGTTTATATATCAATGCACTGCTGTGGTCTACACAGCTTCCCGTGCTGGACAGATATCTAGTCCGGGTTTATAGATCAATGCACTGCTGTGGTCTGCACAGCTCCCCGCCCTGGACAAAAACCTAGTCTGGGTTTATAGATCAATGCACTGCTGTGGTCTGCACAGCTCCCCGTCCTGGACAGATATCTAGTCTGGGTTTATATATTAATGCACTGCTGTGGTCTGCACAACTCCCCATTCTGGACAGAGAAGCAGTCCGGGATTATAGATCAATGCACTGCTGTGGTCTGCACAGCTCACCGTGCTGAACAGATATCTAGTCTGGGTTTATAGATCAATCACTGCTGTGGTCTGCAGAGCTTCCCGTACTGGACAGATATCTAGTCCGGGTTTATAGATCAATGCACTGCTGTGGTCGACACAGCTCCCCGTCCTGGACAGATATCTCGTCTGGGTTTATAGATCAATGCACTGCTGTGGTCTGCACAGCTCCCCGTGCTGGACAGATATCTCGTCCGGGTTTATATATCACTGCACTGCTGTCGTCTGCATAGCTCCCCATTCTGGATAGATATCTAGTCCGGGTTTATAGATCAATGCACTGCTGTGGTCTGCACAGCTCCCCGTGCTGAACAGATATCTAGTCTGGGTTTATAGCTCAATGCACTGCTGTTGTCTGCACAGCTCCCAGTCCTGCACAAATATCTCGTCTGGGTTTATAGAACAGTGTACTGCTGTGGTCTGCACAGCTCCCAATCCTGGACAGATATCTCGTCTGGGTGTATAGATCAATGCACTGCTGTGGTCTGCACAGCTCCCAATCCTGGACAGATATCTAGTCTGGATTTATAGATCAATGCACTGCTGTGTTCTGCACAGCTCTCCGCCCTAAACAGATATCTAGTCTGTGTTTATAGATCATTTCACTGCTGTGGTCTGCACAGCTCCCCGTCCTGGACTGATATCTTGGCCGGGTTTATAGATCAATGCACTGCTGTGGTCTGCACAGCTCCCAGTCCTGCACAAATATCTCGTCTGGGTTTATAGAACAGTGTACTGCTGTGGTCTGCACAGCTCCCAATCCTGGACAGATATCTAGTCTGGGTTTATAGATCAATGCACTGCTGTGGTCTGCACAGCTCCCAATCCTGGACAGATATCTAGTCTGGGTTTATAGATCAATGCACTGCTGTGGTCTGCACAGCTCCCCGTGCAGGACAGATATCTCGTCTGGATTAATAGATCAATGCCCTGCTGTTGTCTGCACAGCTCCCCGCCCAGGATAGACATCTAGTCTGGGTTTATAGATCAATGCACTATTGTGGTCTGCACAGCTCCCCGTGCTGGGCAGATATCACGTCTGGGTTTATATATCAATGCACTGCTGTGGTCTACACAGCTCGCCGTCCTGGACAGGTATCTAGTCCGGGTTTATCGATGAATGCACTCCTGTCGTCTGCACAGCTCCCCACCCTGGATAGATATCGCGTCTGGGTTTATATATCAATGCACTGCTGTAGTCTGCACAGCTCCGCATGCTGGACAGATATCTAGTTCTGGTTTATAGATCAATGCACTGCTGTGGTCTACACAGCTCCCCGTCCTGGACAGATATCTCGTCTGGGTTTATAGATCAATGCACTGCTGTGGTCTGCACAGCTCCCCGTCCTGGACAGATATCTAGTCTGGGTTTATAGATCAATGCACTGCTGCGGTCTTCACAGCTCCCCGTCCTGGACAGATATCTCGTCTGGGTTTATAGATCAATGCACTGCTGTGGTCTGCACAGCTCCCCGTCCTGGACAGATATCTAGTCTGGGTTTATAGATCAATGCACTGCTGCGGTCTTCACAGCTCCCCGTCCTGGACAGATATTTAGTCTGGGTTTATAGATCAATGCACTGCTGCGGTCTGCACAGCTCCCCGTCCTAGACAGATATCCAATCTGGATTTATTGATCAGTGCACTGCTGTGGTCTGCACAGCTCCCCGCCGTGGACAGATATCTAGTCTGGGTTTATAGATCATTCCACTGCTGTGTTCTGCACAGCTCCCCGTGCTGGACAGATATCTAGTCCGGGTTTAGAGATCAATCCACTGCTGTGTTCTGCAAAGCTCCCCGTCCTGGACAGATATCTCGTCTGGGTTTATAGATCAATCCACTGCTGTGGTCTGCACAACTCCCCATTCTGGACAGATATCTAGTCTGGGTTTATAGATCACTGCGCTGCTGTGGTCTGCACAGCTCCCCGTCCTGGACAGATATCTAGTCCGGGTTTGTAGATCAATGCACTGCTGTGGTCTACACAGCTCCCCGCCCTGGACAGATATCTCGTCCGGGTTTATAGATCAATGCACTGCTGTGGTCTGCACAGCTCCCCGTCCTGGACAGATATCTCGTCTGGGTTTACAGATCAATGCACTGCTGTGGTCTGCACAGCTCCCCGTCTGGACAGATATCTAGTCTGGGTTTATAGATCAATGCACTGCTGTGGTCTGCACAGCTCCCCGTCCTGGACAGATATCTCGTCCGGGTTTATAGATCAATGCACTTCTGTGGTCTCCACAGCTTCCTGTGCTGGACAGATATCTAGTCTGGGTTTATCGATCAATGCACTGCTGTGGTCTGCACAGCTCCCCGTCTGGACAGATATCTCGTCTGGGTTTATAGATCAATGCACTGCTGTGGTCTGCACAGCTCCCCGTCCTGGACGGATATCTAGTCTGGGTTTATAGAACAATGCACTGCTGTAGTCTGCACAACTCCCCATTCTGGACAGATATCTCGTCTGGGTTTATAGATCAATGCACTGCTGTGGTCTGCACAGCTCCCCGTCCTGGACAGATATCTAGTCCGGGTTTTTAGATCAATGCACTGCTGTGGTCTGCACAGCTCCCCGTCCTGGACAGATATCTAGTCTCTGTTTATAGATGAATGCACTGCTGTTGTCTGCACAGCTCCCGGTGCTGGACAGATATCTCTTCCGGGTTTATAGATCAAGGCACTGCTCTGGTCTACACAGCTCCTCGTGCTGGATTGATATCTATTCCGGGTTTGTACATCAATGCACTGCTGTGGTCTACACAGCTCCCAGTGCTGGACAGATATCTAGTCTGGGTTTATAGATCAATCACTGCTGTGGTCTGCACAGCTCCCCGTCCTGGACAGATATCGAGTCCGGGTTTTTAGATCAATGCACTCCTGTGGTCTGCACAGCTCCCCGTCCTGGACAGATATCTAGTCTCTGTTTATAGATGAATGCACTGCTGTTGTCTGCACAGCTCCCGGTGCTGGACAGATATCTCTTCCGGGTTTATAGATCAAGGCACTGCTCTGGTCTACACAGCTCCTCGTGCTGGATTGATATCTATTCCGGGTTTATACATCAATGCACTGCTGTGGTCTACACAGCTCCCAGTGCTGGACAGATATCTAGTCCGTGTTTATAGATCAATCACTGCTGTGGACTGCACAGCTCACCGTCCTGGACAGTTATCTCGTCTGGGTTTATAGACCAATGCACTGCTGTTGTCTGCACAGCTCTCCGTACTGGACAAAAACCTAGTACGGGTTTATAGATTAATGCACTGCTGTTGTCTGCACAGCTCCCCGTCCTGGACAGATATCTAGTCTGGGTTTATAGATCAATGCACTGCTGTGTTCTACACAGCACCCCGTCCTGGACAGATATCTAGTCCGGGTTTATAGATCAATGCACTGCTGTGGTCTACACAGCTCCCCGTCCTGGACAGATATCTAGTCCGGGTGTATAGATCAATCCACTGCTGTATTCTGCACAGCTCCCCGTGCTGGACAGATATCTAGTCCGGGTTTAGAGATCAATCCACTGCTGTGTTCTGCACAGCTCCCCGTCCTGGACAGATACCTAGTCCGGGTTTATAGATCAATGCACTGCTGTGGTCTCCACAGCTCCCCGTCCTGGACAGATATCTAGTCTGGGTTTATAGATCAATCCACTGCTGTGGTCTGCACAACTCCCCATTGTGGACAGATATCTAGTCCGGGATTATAGATCAATGCACTGCTGTGGTCTGCACAGCTCCCCGTCCTGGACAGATATCTAGTCTGGGTTTACAGATCAATGCACTGCTCTGGTCTGCACAGCTCCCTGTCCTGGTCAGATATCTAGTCCGGGTTTGTAGATCAATGCACTGCTGTGGTCTACACAGCTCCCCGCCCCGGACAGATATCTCGTCCGGGTTTATAGATCAATGCACTGCTGTGGTCTGCACAGCTCCCCGTCCTGGACAGATATCTCGTCCGGGTTTATAGATCAATGCACTTCTGTGGTCTCCACAGCTTCCCGTGCTGGACAGATATCTAGTCTGGGTTTATCGATCAATGCACTGCTGTGGTCTGCACAGCTCCCCGTCTGGACAGATATCTCGTCTGGGTTTATAGATCAATGCACTGCTGTGGTCTGCACAGCTCCTCGTCCTGGACGGATATCTAGTCTGGGTTTATAGATCAATGCACTGCTGTCGTCTGCACAACTCCCCATTCTGGACAGATATCTAGTCCGGGTTTATAGATCAATGCACTACTGTGGTCTGCGGAGCTCCCCGTGCTGAACAGATATCCAAACTGGATTTATAGATCAATGCACTGCTGTGTTCTTCACAGCTCTCCGCCCTAAACATTTATCTTGTCCGGGGTTATAGATCAATGCACTGCTGTGGTCTGCACAGCTCCCGGTGCTGGACAGACATCTAGTCTGGGTTTATAGATCAATGCACTGCTCTGGTCTACACAGCTCCCCGTGCTGGATAGATATCTATTCCGGGTTTATCCATCAATGCACTGCTGTGGTCTACACAGCTCCCCGTGCTGGATAGATATGTATTCCGGGTTTATCCATCAATGCACTGCTGTGGTCTACACAGCTCCCAGTGCTGGACAGATATTTGGTCTGGGTTTATCGCTCAATCATTGCTGTGGTCTGCACAGCTCCCTGTTCTGGACAGATATCTCTTCCGGGTTTATAGATCAATGCACTGCTCTGGTCTACACGGCTCCCCGTGCTGGATTGATATCTATTCCGGGTTTATACATCAATGCACTGCTGTGGTCTGCACAGCTCCCCGTCCTGGACAGATATCTAGTCCTTGTTAATACATCAATGCACTGCTATGTTCTGCACAGCTCTCCGCCCTATACAGATATCTAGTCCGTGTTTATAGATCAATGCACTGCTGTGGACTGCACAGCTCACCGTCCTGGACAGTTATCTCGTCTGGGTTTGTAGACCAATGCACTGCTGTGGTCTGCACAGCTCCCCGTCCTGGACAGATATTTATTCTCGGTTTATAGTTCAATGCACTGCTGTGGTCTACACAGCTCCCCGTCCTGGACAGATATCTAGTCCGGGATTATAGATCAATGTACTGCTGTGGTCTGCATAGCTCCCCGTACTGGACAGATAACTCGTCTGGGTCTATAGATCAATGCACTGCTGTGGTCTGCACAGTTCCCCGTGCTGGACAGATATCTCTTCCGAGTTTATAGATCAATGCACTGCTCTGGTCTACACAGCTCCCCGTGCTGGACAGATATCTATTCCGGGTTTATCCATCAATGCACTGCTGTGGTCTACACAGCTCCCAGTGCTGGACAGATATTTGGTCTGGGTTTATCGCTCAATCATTGCTGTGGTCTGCACAGCTCCCCATTCTGGACAGATATCTCTTCCGGGTTTATAGATCAATGCACTGCTCTGGTCTACACAGCTCCCCGTGCTGGATTGATATCTATTCCGGGTTTATACATCAATGCACTGCTGTGGTCTGCACAGCTCCCCGTCCTGGACAGATATCTCGTCCTTGTTAATACATCAATGCACTGCTATGTTCTGCACAGCTCTCCGCCCTATACAGATATCTAGTCCGTGTTTATAGATCAATGCACTGCTGTGGACTGCACAGCTCACCGTCCTGGACAGTTATCTCGTCTGGGTTTGTAGACCAATGCACTGCTGTTGTCTGCACAGCTCCCGGTGCTGGACAGATATCTAGTCTGGGTTTATAGAACAATGCTCTGCTGTGGTCTGCACAGCTCCCCGTAGTGGACAGATATCTAGTCCGGGTTTATAGATCAATGCACTGCTGTGGTCTGCACAGCTCCCTGTCCTGGACAGACATCGAGTCTGGGTTTATAGATCAATGCACTGCTGTGGTCTGCACAGCTCCCCGTCCTGGATAGATATTTATTCTGGGTTTATAGTTCAATGCACTGCTGTTGTCTGCACAGCTCCCGGTGCTGGACAGATATCTAGTCTGGGTTTATAGAACAATGCTCTGCTGTGGTCTCCACAGCTCCCCGTCTGGACAGATATCTCGTCTGGGTTTATAGATCAATGCACTGCTGTGGTCTGCACAGCTCCCCGTCCTGGACGGATATCTAGTCTGGGTTTATAGAACAATGCACTGCTGTAGTCTGCACAACTCCCCATTCTGGACAGATATCTCGTCTGGGTTTATAGATCAATGCACTGCTGTGGTCTGCACAGCTCCCCGTCCTGGACAGATATCTAGTCCGGGATTATAGATCAATGTACTGCTGTGGTCGGCATAGCTCCCCGTACTGGACAGATAACTCATCTGGGTCTATAGATCAATGCACTGCTGTGGTCTCCACAGCTCGCCGTCCTGGACAGGTATCCAGTCGTGGTTTATCGATGAATGCACTCCTGTCGTCTGCACAGCTCCCCGCCCTGGATAGATATCTCGTCTGGGTTTATATATCAATGCACTGCTGTGGTCTGCACAGCTCCACATGCTGGACAGATATCGAGTTCTGGTTTATAGATCAATGCACTGCTGTGGTCTGCACAGCTCCCCGTCCTGGACAGATATCTCGTCTGGGTTTATATATCAGTGCACTGCTGTGGTCTGCGCAGCTCCCCGTCCTGGACAGATATCTAGTCTGGGTTTATAGATCAATGTACTGCTGCGGTCTTCACAGCTCCCCGTCCTGGACAGATATTTAGTCTGGGTTTATAGATCAATGCACTGCTGCGGTCTGCACAGCTCCCCGTCCTAGACAGATATCCAATCTGGATTTATTGATCAATGCACTGCTGTGTTCTGCACAGCTCTCTGCCCTAAACAGATATCTAGTCTGGGTTTATAGATCAAGCACAGCTGTGGTCTGCACAGCTCCCCGTCCTGGACAGATATCTCGTCTGGGTTTATAGATCAATGCACTGCTGAGGGACACAGCCGTTTGTGTACAGGGAGTACAGTACAGTAGGGGGCTGAGGGACACAGCTGTGTGTATTCAGGGAGTACAGTGGGGGGCTGAGGGACAGTGCCATGTGTGTACAGGGAGTACAGTAGGGGGCTGAGGACACAGCCATGTGTGTACAGGGAGTACAGTAGGGGGCTGAGGGACACAGCCGTGTGACTGATCACTACCCAACACTGCAATCTCCTCCTCCCTGACTGATCCCTACCCAACACAGCACTCACCCCCTCCCTGACTGATCCCTACCCAACACTGCAATCTCCCCCTCCCAAGGCAAAAAAGAATAACTAGAGAGAAAATAGGACCCTTCAAGGACCAAAGTGGACATGTGTGTGCAGAATCGCAGGAGTTATTTCTCCTCTGTGTTGACCTTGGGGAAGGACATGAAGGCTTGGGAACTTGGGAAAGTTAGTGATGATCTCTTGGGGTCAGACCATATCACAGGAGAGGATGTGTTGAATGCATTAGAATGTATGAAGGTGGATAAATCTCCTGGATCTGACCAAACATATCCAACGGCACCTCAAGAGGCGAGGGAAGTACTTGTGGGGTCCCTGCTGATCTTTTTGCCTCACCGTTAGCCACGGAAGCCTGAAAGAGAGCATATGTTGCGCCCTTATTCAAGAAGGGCTGCAAAGATAAACCTGGGAACGATCGATCAGTAAACATAAGATCCGTGGTAAGTAAGTTACTTGAGAAGATGCTGAGAGATTAGATAGACATGCATTTGGAAATACATTTGATTGGGAGTAGTCAGCAAAGCCTTGTGCATGGGAGACCATGCCTCACAAATTTGTCAGCGTTCTTTTTTGAAGCGATCAGGAAGTTTGACGAGGGCAGGCCAGTACATGTAGACTCTACAGATTTCAAGAAGGCATTTGATAAGATTCCACATGGTACCTTGCTCTGGAAGGTTAGATCGCATGGAATCCAGGGGGCGTTGGCAAGCTGAGTACACAATTGGCTTGATGGTAGGAAGCAGAGGGTAACAGTCAGACGGGAGGCCTGTGACTAGTGGTGTGCCTCAGCGGTCATAGAATCATAGAATCCCTCCTCTGTGGAATGTGTACTCTACATTTACCCCTGACTAATGCAACTTACTTACACATCCATGAACATTCTCGGCAATTGAGCATTGCCAATTTACTTGACCTGCAGATCTTTGGACTGTGGGAGGAAACTGGTGCACCCAGCGGAAACCCACGCAGACATGGTGAGAACGTACAAACTCAGTTGGTGTGGCATGGTGGCACAGTGGTTGGCACTGCTGCCTCACCGCGCCAGGGACCCGGGTTCGACCCCAGCCTCGGGTGACTGTGTGGAGTTTGCACATTCTCCCTGTGTCTGCGTGGGTTTCCTTTGGGTGGTCCCGTTTCCTCCCCATTCCAAAAATGCGCAGGTCAGATGGATTGACCAGGCTAAATTGTCCATATTGCTAGGTGCATTCGTTAAGGGTAAATGTTGGGTCGGGAGAATGGCTCTGGGTGGGTTACTCTTCAGCAGGTTGGTGTGGTTTGTTGGGCCAAATGGCCTGTTTCCATACTGTACGCAATCTAACCCGAACAGGATCTAACCACACAGAGCATCCTGTGAGGTTGGAATTGAACCCAGATCGACAGTGCTGTAAGGCAGCAGTGCTAACCACTGATCCATTGTGCCACTGAGCTTGTCAGTGCTAGGCCCATTACTGTTTGTTATCTATATCAATGATTTGGATGAGGATGTTTAAGGCATGATTAGAAAGTTTTCAGATTATACTAATGTAAGTGAGGAAAGTTCTCAGCAATTGCAACATGGCCTTGATCAGCTGGGGAATTGGGCTGAGAAACGGCAAATGGAGTTTAAAATAGACAAGTGTGAGATCTAGCATTTTGGAAAGTCACATCAAGACAGGGGTTTCATGGTAGGGCCTGAAGGAGTGTGGTGGAACAGAGGGACCTTGGATTCCAGGAGCACGGCTCTCTGAACTCAGGGAGACAGGGCAGTGAAGAAGGCTTTTGGCACACTGGGCACTTCATCAGTCAGGGCATGGAATATCGAAGTTGGTCAGTTCTGTTGTAGTTGTGCAGGATATTGGTGAGGCCGCACTTGGAGTATTGTGTTCAGTTTTGCCCACATTGCTATCGAGTGGATGTTATTGAACTGGAAAAAGAGCAGAAGAAACTTACAAGGATGTTGCCAGAACTCAACTAGACAGATATAGAGAGAGGTTGGACAAGCAAGGACATTTTATTTCATGTGTAGGAGACTGAGGCGTGTCCTTATAGAGGTGTATAAGATCATGGGAGGCATGGATAGGGTGAATGCACTCAGTCTTTATCCAAGGCTTGGGGAATCAAGGATGAAAGGGCATCGTTTTAAGGTGAAAGAGGAAGATTAAAAGGGAACCTGAGGGACAATGCTTTTACCCAGAGGGTGGTACACATACGGAATGAACTACCAGTGCAAGTGGTCGAGGAGGATAAATTTAAGAACATTTAAAATGCACTTGGACAAATACATGGAGAGGAAAGTATTGGAAGGATATGGGCCAAGTGCAGGGAAACGGGGTTAGTGTGGATGGACCAGTTTGGGCCAAAGAGCCTGTCTCCATGCTGTAGAATTCTATGAACATACCTAAGTGTCCCATCATCCAGAAGCGGCCAAAGCAACATGAACACGAGCCGGTACAAATGTGAAACAGTCCTGCAGAATTTCACAGGAAGCCAGCCTGGCCTTGCAGTGAAGGAATCCTGGTACAGGAGTTGTGGTGAGATGCCCATAGAGAAGCTGGGGAAGGAAGCTGGAAAGCTCACTCCACTGCCGATAGCCTAGAGGACCCCCGGCTGGGATAAGACATCTGGGATCCGGTCACCCCAGGGAAACCTACAGGCTGTGACAGAGCTAGGTCTCTGACACATTGAGCAGGACAGAACGTTGCAGGAAAATCTCACCCACATGGGACTACTCCAGTTCCAATTGGGAAGAGCCCAATCCAGTGAAAGGAGGGTCTCTGGGGATGGGGAGGCAGCCTCAGGTTACATTGACAATCTGGAAGGACAGTGTATGAGCTCCAAGCAGCTGCATGGGTCCTGTACACCTACAACACGGAACAACACACATCAGGCCCTAGTAGGGGGTGTCAGGAGCAAATACATTCCCTAGGGAACTAGGACCCCTCCCAGAATGGGATAATGTGTGCCTTTGGGGTTCTACCTCCCCAGGGAGATAACGACAGGCCCCACACTGACACATCCACACCCGCTCACAGATGGGGACTCCCACTGCCTGTCTCCCAGGTAACTGCAACTTTTGCCCCCAGCCCTGACCCACAGCCGAACTCAGAGTCCATGAATCCTGTGGTTACCCAGTGTAAAGCAGCTTATGGTCTCACTCCGTACACAACAGCCATTCCAGGCACCCAGCTGGTGGGCAGCACCAAAAAGATCCCGTCTCTGTCACAGATACTGACTGACAGTCTGTCATACACAGAGTGGACGCTGAGGAGCAAACCAAATGAATCGCCATGTGCCTTAGTCCAGCAGGCCATTCAGCCCTCCCTGAGGGCCAACAGCTAGGGAGGGGTATCCATGATGAGATGAAGACAGTGATCCTCACTGCTCGAGGGCAGGATAAGGCATATCCTGCAGAGGCGCTACATAACTGCAGAACAACAACCAGGGGAATGCTCCCCCCTCCCCCCTGTCAACTTCACCCAGAGACTCTAGTTCCAATTTGTCTGGATTTTTGGGGATATGACCTGCACCTCTCTTAGCGATGAGAAACTGGGCCCGACCCTTTGTCTCCCATGTCTCAGAAAGGAGGAGGGACACCTGGGATTCGACCCAAAATCGTGCCCGTAATGAGGCTTGGGCTCTCTGCTAATTAATTGCTGAATATGAAATAGACTTTAGGGATTTCCACATTGTGTTACAGGAGCTCAGGGATCAGAAGCGATTGTTAGGGTTTCCCCGAGAATGGGTGCATGGTAGTAGGATACCAAGATCCCTGCCTGGACTCGGGGTCATTTTCAGACAGTAATATCCCAGGAAGTCCACCAGGGAGGATTCCTCAGAAACAAAATTAAAAACAGGCTGTGACCAGGAGGGAAGGCTCCTCCTCCAGCTTGTCCCACACATACGAGGCTCTCGCAATGGACTGGGCATTAAACTCACAGGGAATTCCTTGTTCACGAACATTTATCACAACCTGACACTAATCATAATGAATGTATCAGGGATACAGTAATCACATTGGTGTCCTTCCCCATTAAAATAATCATGTTCCCAACTGACCCACAGGATAATGGGACAAAGGACAGGGAAAATTGAGGGAAAACACAGAACACAGAAAAGTAATTAACAGACAAAAGAAAAGGGAACTCCTTAATGATTTAGCCACAGTATACGAGTCCACCCCCAGGGCAGGAGTGTTACAGGTCAGTACACCTGACTTGGCTAATTTGGAGAATAAACTCAGGATCCTGACCCAACAACTCTCTAATGAGCCTGAGAAAGACTGAATACAGAAAACCCAGAGGAGACCATGGGACAATTCGTGGAAAATCAGGCTAACCATCACTTAGTGACCAAACTGGAGGGTCAGGCCAACACGATTAACCAGATCATCCACGGCCCAATCAGAGATTATGGTGAGCAGTAAAACCACACCCTGTGCAGTAACGGGATGATGGAACAGCTGAGGGAGGAGCTCAGGCAGGCCAGCCAAGGGAAAGTCCCATCCCGGGTTAGTGACAAACAGAATAAATATTTGTTCCAGGAGAACACCCACACCAAGTTCTCTCACTGTCAGTGACAGCAGCTCATCAAGGGCTGGGTTAATAACAGCTGTAAGGACACTCTCGGTGGAACACCTGGGCTTGGTATGAGAGATTCTATTTAACCCAATTGACCAAAGGTAGGATGAAGTCCAAATTATCGGAGTTGTATAAAAAAGATATTTGGATGGGCTATCATGATTACCTCCCACTTACTGTAGAGATAGAGGGAACATTGACAGGGACCATACTTACGTAAATGGGAAGGAACAGGTCATACCATGACATTCCCATAGCCTGTTATCCAAGAATTCGGCTCCTCTCACATTGGCTGTGGTCCTAACCGCACTCACCTTGATATATCTCGGGATACCGGTGGTTAGGATTGCAGGCTGTAACAGATGGGTACGATCATGGTGAATAATGCTTGGACACACCCCCAGGGGCTGGAAGGTAGATGGAACTCCCCGGGTGATCACCTTAGTTTCATTCATTTGCAGTGTTTGAGTGTTCCTGGCTGGGCCCAGTATTGATTGCCTGTCTGAAGTTGCCATTACGACAGATTGGCCATATTAAATTGCCCATTTTGTCAAGGGATATTCGGGCTAGCTGGAATAGCCATAGGAAATGCAGGGTTTCAGGGATATTTTGGGGGGAGTGGGTCTGAGTTGGATTCGCTTCAGAGGGTCATTGTGGACTCAATGGGCCGAACGGTCTGATTCTGTTCTCTCAAGATTTTATGATATCACTTATCAGCTCTAAGACTTAGGGTGTAGGTTTGCTCGGTGATAGGTTTGATATCCAGACGTTTCGTTACCTGGCGGGGTAGCATCATCAGTGGCAACCTTCAAGTGAAGCTATAAGACCATCGGTTTGGAAAACGTACATAATGGCTTTTGCACAGACAGCTGGCTACTCTGACAACAAGCATAACCAGCTTTTAAAATTAGGTTTGTAATTTATTGCATAAGCTTCTTTTCTTTCCTTTCAAGTGGATGAGTTGGGGGAGATGTCACAAACTCCTGGTTAAAACACAGAGAGACAGCCAAGGTGTATTGGCCAAGGAAATCTCCCAAATCACAAAACCCGCACACCAGGCACAGCGCAAACACTGCATAATGTAAAAGGTAACAGTTATTCTGGACAGACGTATCTACCAAACAAATGAGGACCCAGACAGGAAGGCACCGGCTCCTGCTACACAAAGAAACTAACAGCAACAAGCCATCCCAATGATTGGCAATGCTTCAAACTATTAACAGATTCTCCTAATTGGCCGGAACGATAGAAAGTTCCGGAAAACCATCTAGAAATGAACAAAAACAGGGTTTATCTGCAGACTGATTGCCTGAATCTCTGAAGACCTTCTGAGGAGACCAGCATGGCAAGAGACAGAGACCATCTGACCATCCAGAGAGAGAGAGGGCAAGAGAAAACAGTTTCACAGACCCAGAGGCAGAACCAGAGAGAGAGGGAGAGAGAGAGAGACAGGCTGAAGCAAACCCCAGGGGCATGGGAGAGAGGGAATGTGAAAATCAATTGAGAGAGAGAGTTGGAACCAACTGGAATAACAAGTGTCACCCCTTCAGTCTGTCCATGGTTTAACTCGTTAGTCTTAGTCTGACTTCCCCTTCTCTCCCTCTCTCTGTCCCCTCTCTCTCTGTCCTTCTGTCTGTCTGTCTCTCTCTCTCACATACACACTCTTTCTCTCACTCTCTCCCTCTCCTTGTCTCTCTCTGCCTATCTTTCTCCGATCCCCTTCTCCATCCCCACTCTCTCCATCTCTATGTCTCTTTTTCTCACTCTCCCTTTCTGTTTTTCGCTATTTCAGACCTAAAAGATCTCATCCAATTTTGTACCCCCTCAAAAATACTATGCCCCTCATTTTCACTGTCCTCCCAAATTTATCCCCTTTCCCAAATGCCTTCCCTCCCAAATAATTGCCTCACCAACTGTGCCCCCCCCCCTCAAATATTTTGCTGTCCCCCCAACATTGCTGTGAGCCCCACTCCCTGGGGCAGAGGGAGTTGAGTGGAAAAGTGCGGAGCTGGAAAAGCCAAGCAGGTCAGGCCAGAACCATCGACTCTCCTGGCTGACCCGCTGGGCTTCCCCAGCTCCTCACTTTGTAACTCTGACTTTCCAGCATCTGCAGTCCTCACTTTCTCACACAGGTAAATGAGTTTGGGTTGACTGACTGGCCTGTGGCTGTTTTAATGCACAGCAAGATCCCAGTCCCAGAATTATAGAAGGCTTGTATCACAGATGGAGTCCTTTCTGCCCATTCCCCCCTCCCCCATTAAATGATCTTGGTCCTGTTCAGGATCCTCAGGATTGTCCCCTGAATGGCCTCACTGACTATCCTTTCTGTGGAAACCTCTTCTCCGTGTTATGGTTCTGTTCACCGAGTTGGGAATTTGTGTTACAGACGTTTCATCCCCTGTCTAGGTGACATCCTCAGTGTTTGGGAGCCTCCTGTGAAGCGCTTCTGTGATGTTTCCTCTGACATGTATAGTGGCCTGTCTCTGCTGCTTCCGGTTGTCAGTTCCAGCTGTCCGCTGCAGTAGCCGGTATATTGGGTCCAGGTCGATGTGACAGGGGACGAAACGTCTGTAACATAAATTCCTAGCTCGGCGAACAGAACCACAACAATGAGCACCCGAGCTACAAATCTTCTCCCAAACTTTGAACACCTCTTCTCCATCCTGTCTCAGACTTTGTGTCTCATGCTGTCCCTCCCTCAATCTCTCTCTCTCTCTCACAGCAGCCCCTCCTTTCTCCACCAACCCCAAAACCCCATCAAACAGTCCCCCATCTCTGGCTGTCCCACTCCCCCCTTGTCTCCCAATCTCCCCCTTCCCATGTAGACCCACAGCTCCTGGGCTGGAGGACATGGTGCAGAGACTAACACACCTTTTGACTGACTGCTGTCATGCACAGAAAGATCCCACTCTGCAACCATTCCCCAGCTGCACACACTGTCGCTCTCCCTTCATATGTGTCCTTCTTCCTCTCCCTGTTTCTCACTCCCCATCTCTCTCTCTCCTCAATTTCTCCATCCCCACTCTCTCCATCTCTCTCTTTCTCTTTTTGTCACCCTTCCCTTCTCTTTTTCTTCATTTCAGACTCAATGAGAAAAGTCCTTTTATGTCCCTTACACTAACCCCCTCCCCACAGTCGAGGTAACATTCGGGAGAGACCAGGAAAAGGTTGATCCCCTGCATTAACTGTACAACATCCAGCGAGACAGAGACAAACTCTTCCCAATGTCCCTTTCCCAGTTACTGGGACAGGGGTCTAGGGAGACAGAGGGAGAGAAACGACAAGAGAGAAAGAGAGATGGGTAGACAGACAGTGAGAGGGAGGGAGAGAACACGAGAAAGACAGGCAGGCAGAGGGTGGGAGAGAAAGTGAGAAGAACTGAAAAAGAGCAGGAGAGAGGCAGAGAGAGAAAAGGAGAGAGAGATAGTAAAACCCTAGGAAGAGAAATACAATGTCAGACAGATTTGAGGGGGAAAAGGGGAGGCAAAGACAGGGAGTGAAGTTCAAATAGACAGCAAGAGAGAAATCCCAGGGAGAGATATAGGACAGAGAGAGAGAGAGAGAGAGAGGGGGGAGTTGCAGCAGCAGCATAGAGCTGAGAGAGTTGAGGGGTGGGGGTGGGGGGGGCTGCTGTGATGCAATGAGAATGATTTAGAGACAAGAAAGGCAAGATCCCCCAGAGCTGAGAGAAAGATGCAGAGAGAGATGAGCAAGGTGTTGGTTTTGGGGAAGATTGAATGATTAAACATTCCTGAAAAACATGATGGGGTGACAATGGGGCAGAGTGTTGGAGGAAGGGAATCTGCAGGGAAATGTCAACAGGGCAGAGATATGAAGGATGTTGTGAGATAGGGAGTGAAGGAAAAATGTGGGAGAGACAGCTGGGTACACAGAAATATACATAAGAGCTCTCATGGGAGTGGGAAGCAGTGAGATCGGTGGGATCAGACTTTGCAGCTGCCCCCTCTCTAGGATTTTGCACCTTTGTGTCTCCTTTGTGTCACAGACACACACAGACACACACACACACACACACACACACACACACACACACACTCTCACAGACACTCACTCTCCCAAACACACACTCTCAAACATATACACACACATTCCTCTCTCTCTCACACACACATTCCTCTCACACACATACATACAAACACACACTCTCTTTCAAACACACTCTGACTTCCTCAAACACACACACACATTCCTCTCTCACACACACACACGCACACAAACACACACTCAGACAGACACATACATAAACACATAATCCCTCTCTCACACACACAGACACACAGAGATACACACACATGCACTCTCTCTCTCACACACAGACAGACACTCGCTCTCTGTCTCTCTCTCACACACAGAGATACACACACACAACCACGATTACTGTACAAACATGGAGGAAGGTTCGATGGAGAGATTACTTCTCCTAGGACTAAACCCTGATCTCGCATGATGACTGCTGTAGGGAGACAGACAGCAACTGCAAATGACTTGTTGGATCTTCCTGTGCACCACGTCTTGCATCGACAGCGTTGGTCTGTTTGGGTGCCTGCTTTTCTAGAGAGTCTCCAAGCTACAAGTGACCATACATTGACAACAGTTTTCCTCCAATCCATGTTTAAGACACATGGTGATGTTATCTTTCAATGTTTGTTCAAAAAGATCTGAATCTTCTAAAATGGACGTGGCCTCCATCCCAAATTGCGACACCAGTGTGCCTTGCGGACCCTGAGGGAATGATCAGGGAAGTGTATCTGTACCTTCCTACATTCTGCACCTTGTACCACCAGACAGTGCTCCCTCATACCTCAGAAAGCACCACTCTATTGTGTATACCCACAATGCCCCTCATACAGTACCTCCACAAAATATTCACACCCTTAACACCTCAGAACACAGCCCAGCCCAACTCTCAGACTGCATTTATCCACAAACCCCTTCAGATTGTAAGGACCGACATCCACCGCAGTCCAAGATTGGAGCCCTGATCCTCAGAACATTATTGGGTCTCTTGATTAATCATTGAATTCCTACAGTGTAAAATCAGGCCATTCGGCCCATCAGGTCCACATCGGCCGTCTGAAAAGCATCCCACCTACACTCACACTCTCTATTCTATCCCTGTAATGTTGCATTTCCCATGGCCACCCCACCTAACCAGCACATATTTGGATTGTGGGTAGAAACCGGAACACCCAGAGGAAACCCACAGATACAGGGAGAATGTGTAAACTCCACACAGACAGTGGCTGGGAGCTAGAATCAAAGTTGCATCCTTGGTGCTGTGAGGAAGCAGTGCTAACCACTGCGGCACCGTGCTGTTCTCTCTCCCTGGATGTCATGTCATCTAACCTTTTACTAACCAGTCTCCCATGTGAAACTTTCTCATCTATCTTCTCAGTCAACCCTTCAAAACCTCTATCAAGTTGGATAAACCATTTCCACAAGCCATGCTGACCATCCCTAATCAATTCTTGCTTTTCCAAATCCATGTAAGTTGTCTCTCAGAATGCCCTCCAACAGCTTACCCCCCACTGCCATCAGGCTCACAGCTCCATAGTTCAATGGCTGTTCCTTGCAGCCTTACTTCAATAATGGCCCATCATTAATCACCCTCCAGTCTTCAGGCACCTCACCCGTTGCCACTGATCGGTCCATCTGACAAGGCCATCTCCATCCTTCTGTAATCTAAGGCTATCCTCCTCAGTATTTATCACCCAACCAATCTTCATATCATTCATGAACCCAATGATTAACCCTCCACCATTCAAATCTAAACCTTTTCTATCAACCACATCAGCAAGACCCCAACAGTGAGACATGAACAGACAGAGATTTCTAATTGGGCCATCACTGTCTGCTTCCTGCCACTCAGCATTCTGCACCAAATTCCTTGGATCTTGAGGTTTTATGTTCACTATAGTTTCCAGTATGGATCCTGATAAAAAGCCTTACTGACCTCCAAGCAGGCGACAGGAAAGTGTTGCACCTTTTTACACACCTGGTCACCTCCTTAAAAAGTGCAATCCCATTGGTAAGACCTGACCTCCACTTAACACAACCATTCTGACTGGTCTTCATGAACTCCAGTCTCTTTAAATGCTGATTAATTCTATCTCCCAAAATTGCTTCCAACAGACGTCCCACCCACGGTATTAGCCTGACTGGCCTGTAGCTGCCTGGTATATCCCATGCTCCTTCTTGAATAACAGTACCACATGGTCAGTCCGACGACACCTCTCTTGTGGCCAGAGGGGATTTGAAAATGTTTGCAAGTGTACCTGCTACTTCCTCCATCACCTCATTCGGTAAACTGAGATACATTTCCACCGTCTTTGGAGATTTATTGGGTTGTAAGAAGACCAGACCACTCAGAACCATCTCTCTCTATATATATGCTCATTCATTTAATTGTATCACAGAGCATCTTCACGATTTCATACCAACCCTGTCCCAATGAGCATTGACAAAATGAATCCATTCACTGTAGCCTCTGGGTCCATGCACAAATTCTCACTGTGTTTCTGTCATTATCAATTCACCCTTAATGTCACTGTAAGGTCCATTCAGAATTCTATTTCCCCTCTTAGCATTCCTTTCTCCCAGGCAATTAGCCTGTGATACGATTTGGAGGAGTGTGGGATGTCAGTCTGGATGTGGATTAGCATTGGGAAACTCAGAAATAAGGAACACACGACTGTGATGAGTGTGGGACAGTGGGATTCATTTGGGATGAGCACACAGAAGCTGAGGAATAAACCTCAGCCCTGCAGCATGAAAATATCCCTTTGAGCTGGCAGGTCAATCACACGAAACAGAAACTCCAACACTGGGAAAAGAGGGTGGTAACCAAATGAAGACGGTCTGTTTGAACACAGTCTCTGGAATCTGAACGTGGGAATCATTGCTGAGCAGGGTATGTAGGAAGCAGAGGCAGAAATATACTGAACAATTTCAGATATTCCTCTTAGGCCACAAGCTATGGGAGCAGAAATTAGGCCATTCAGCCCATCTGATAGTGTGGCACTCAATCAGTCCTGACTCTCTTACAATGCAGGTATCCCCCAGACTGATGCGCTGACAGTGTAGCACTCCCTCAGTAATGATCCTCTGACAGTGTAGCACTCCCTCAGTAATGATCCTCTGTCAGTGCAGCGCTCCCTCAGTCATGATCCTCTGTCAGTGCAGCACTCCCTCAGTACTGACCTTCTCACAGTGCAGCACTGCCCCCAGATTGACCCTCTGACATTGCAGCTATTCCCCATTACTGACCCCCTGATAGCGCAGCACTCCTGCAGTAGTATCCTCTGACAGTGCAGCACTCCCTCAGTACTGACCCTCTGACAGTGCAGCACTCCCTCAGTACTGACCCTCTGACAGTGCAGCACTCCCTTGGTATTGGCCCTCTGACAGTGAGACTCCCCTCAGTACTGTTCCTATGACACTGCGGCACTCCCTCTGTACTGACCCTCTGTACTGACAGTGAGGCATTGCACGTACACTGACCCTCCCACAGTGTGGCGCACCTTCATACTGACTTTAAGACAGGCGCATCCTCTGATCATTCAATACTCCCTCAGAACTGACCCTCTGACACTGCAACAGCCCCTTGGCCCCTGACGGTGCTGCAATCCCTCAGTACTGACACTCTGACAGTGCTGCAATCCCTCAGCACTGGTCCTTTGACACTGCAGCACACCCTCAGAAATGAAATTCTGACACAATAGCATTCCCTCAGCACTGACATTTCTACAGTGCAGCACTCCCTCGGTACTGACCCTCCGATAACGTGGCATTTTCTCAGTACTGACCCTCCGACAGAGCAGAACTCCCTCAGTACTGACATTCTGATAGTGCGGCACTGCCTCAGTCCTGCACTTCTGATAGTCCAGCACTCCCTCAGTCCTGACCCTCTGTAACAACACTCCCACAGAACTGACACACTGACTGTGTAGCGCTCCCTCAGTAATGACCCTTTGAGTGTGCATCACTCTCTCAGTACTGACCCTCTGGCAATGCAGCAATCACTCAGTACTGACTGTCCGACACATAGTGTGGTGCTCCCTCAGTACTGACCCCCTCACAGTGCGGTGATCCCTCAGTACTAATCCCCTCACAGTGCGGTGATCCCTCAGTACTGACCCCCTCACAGTGCGGTGATCCCTCAGTACTGACCCCCTCACAGCGCGGTGATCCCTCAGTACTGACCCCCTCACAGCGCGGTGATCCCTCAGTACTGACCCCCTCACAGCGCGGTGATCCCTCAGTACTGACCCCCTCACATCGCTGTGGTCCCTCAGTACTGACCCATTGACAGTGTAGCACTCCCTCAGTACTAACCCTCTGGCTCGGTCCTGCACCTCTGACAGTCCAGCAGTGCCTCAATACTGACCATCTGACAGTGTAGCACTCTCTCTGTACTGACCCTCTGACAGTGTGGCACTCTCTCTGTACTGACCCTCTGACAGTGTGGCACTCCCTCTGTGCTGACCCTCTGACAGTGTGGCACTCTCTCTGTACTGACCTCTGACAGTGTGGCACTCCCTCTGTGCTGACCCTCTGACAGTGTGGCACTCCCTCTGTGCTGACCCTCTGACAGTGTAGCACTCTCTCTGTACTGACCCTCTGACAGTGTGGCACTCCCTCTGTGCTGACCCTCTGACAGTGTAGCACTCTCTCTGTACTGACCCTCTGACAGTGTGGCACTCCCTCTGTGCTGACCCTCTGACAGTGTGGCACTCCCTCTGTACTGACCCTCTGACAGTGTAGCACTCTCTCTGTACTGACCCTCTGACAGTGTAGCACTCTCTCTGTACTGACCCTCTGACAGTGTGGCACTCCCTCTGTACTGACCCTCTGACAGTGTGGCACTCTCTCTGTACTGACCCTCTGACAGTGTGGCACTCTCTCTGTACTGACCCTCTGACAGTGTGGCACTCCCTCTGTGCTGACCCTCTGACAGTATGGTGCTCCCTCTGTGCTGACCCTCTGACAGTGTGGCACTCCCTCTGTGCTGACCCTCTGACAGTATGGTGCTCCCTCTGTGCTGACCCTCTGACAGTGTGGCACTCCCTCTGTGCTGACCCTCTGACAGTATGGCGCTCCCTCTGTGCTGACCCTCTGACAGTATGGCGCTCCCTCTGTGCTGACCCTCTGACAGTATGGTGCTCCCTCAGTACTGACCCTCTGTCATTTTCAACTGACCCTGAGCTTCTTCATTACGCTGATTTGAACAGAGGTAAAGAAACAGAGTTAGTGACCATCCACCGTCACCCTGTTATAAAACTTATTTTCAAATGTGGCTTGTATGTGATTCCCACACCCTCTAATAGTTGCCTGGAAGGTGGGGGTGAGGTGTACTCTCCTGCTGCAGTCCTTGGGTGTCCCACAGTGATGTTAGGGAGGGAGCTCCAGGAGTTTGACCTGAACCATGTAAAGAGCTCTCTTACTGGAGTGTCCTTTTTAAAGTTGGGAAGTTATTATAGACCAGGAGGACCCGAGAGCTGCTGTCTTGTCAGAGAGAGAGGACTGGTGGGTCACACACCTCAGGTGAGAGGAGAGGTTGAGAAGCTGGGGCCTTCATGGTCATTTCAGACATGATAGAGATTGAACCAACAATATTGGCATCACGAACCTGTTAGCTATGGTAACTGACCCCCCCTTTGTAGCTGAGGGATTCAATCCCTTTAATAGAGTAAGCTTGAGAATTCAACACTAAAATCAATATGTACGGACGCACTAGAGACCTGAAACATCAATACAGAGATTGCTGAAGAAGCTAAACATGTCCGGCAGCATCGCTGAAGGGAGAGGGAGAAAGAGACAGAGAGAGAGTTCACCTTTCAATCCAGTGATTTCTGCGGGAAAGTTCCTTCAGAACAGACCGTTTTGAGGAAGAGTCACTTGGAATGCGAATTGTTCCTCTCTCTCTCTTCACCGTTGCTACCTGCTGAATTGTGCTGAATTTCCCCACCATCTGTTTACTTGAGAACATGACCTGATCCAAGTGTCACTGAGTAATTCAGTCTGTGTTCAATGCCCTGAGGCTGCTTCTGCTGAAAGTTGACAAACAGGTTTAAGGCTGTGTAAGGTATTGTATTCGGAGGGCGGGCTACATGGGAGAACAGATACAGAACAAAGGCACACGGAAATGTTAGGTCTGAGCTGTTCCTTCTGAACTAACATCACAAAGTTACATTGATCAGGATTTTTGTGAAGTGCCTTTGTCAAGTGACCCTTCCTCAAAACGGTCTGTTCTGAAGGAACTTTCCCGCAGAAATCACTGGATTGAAAGGTGAACTCTCTCTCTGTCTCTTTCTCCCTCTCCCCTCAGAGATGCTGCCGGACATGCTGAGCTTCTTCAGCAATCTCTGTATTGATGTTTCGGGTCTCTAGTGCGTCCGTACAGATTGATTTTAGTGTTGAATTCTCAAGCTTGCTCTGTTCAAGGGATTGAATCCCTCTGCTACAAAGGGGGGTCAGTTACCACAGCTAACAGGTTCGTGATGCCAACATTGTTAGTTCAATCTCTAACATGTCTGAAATTACCATGAAGGCCCCAGCTTCTCAACCTCTCCCCTCACCTGAGGTGTGTGACCCACCAGTCCTCTCTCTCTGACAAGACAGCAGCTCTCGGGTCCTCCTGGTCTATAATAACTTCCCAACTTTAAAAAGGGCACTCCAGTAAGAGAGCTCTTTACATGGTTCAGGTCAAACTCCTGGAGCTCCCTCCCGAACATCACTGTGGGACACCCAAGGACTGCAGCAAGAGAGTACACCCCACCCCCACCTTCCAGGCAACTATTAGAGGGGGTGGGAATCACACACAAGCCACATTTGGAAATAAGTTTTATAACAGGGTGACGGTGGATGGTCACTAACTCTGTTTCTTTACCTCTGTTGAAATCAGCGTAATGAATAAGCTAAGGGTCGGTTGAAAATGACAATGATATCCTTTCGTAGGTTGGTGTTTATTAGAGTTTGTATCGACAGTATGAATGTTTGAGCACTTATTCAAGGGCATGCAGGTAGCTGCCAGAGGAAGTGATGGGGGCTGGGATAATTGCGACATTTAAAAGGTATCAGGATGAGTATGTGAATAGGAAGGGTTTAGAGGGATATCAGCCAAGTGCTAGCAAATGGAATGAAATGAGATGAGAATATCTGGTTGGTATGGACAACTTGGACAGGAGCGTCCATTTCCAAGCTGTGCATCTCTGTGACTCTGTGCCTCTGAATAGTCTATTGCAGAGAGTTTCAGACAGGGTTTGGTTTGTGTGTCTCTCTCATGCTTCCTCAGAATCTGCAAACCCTATGTCTCCAAATTTCCACAAGACTCTGTGAAAAAGAAAAAAAGTAGGTCAGTGCTGAGGGAGTGCTGCACTGTCGGAAGGTCAACACTGAGGGAGTGCTGCACTGTCAGATGGTCAGTACTGAGGGAGTGCTGCACTGTCAGAGGGTCAGTACTGAGGGAGTGCTGCACTGTCGGAGGGTCAGTACTGAGGGAGTGCTGCACTGTCAGAGGGTCAGTACTGAGGGAGTGCTGCACTGTCAGAGGGTTAGTACTGAGTGAGTGCATCACTATCAGAGGGTCAGTATGGAGGGAGTGCTGTATTGTCTGAGGGTCAGTGTGGAGGGAGTGCAGCATTGTCAGAGGGTCAGTGTGGAGGGAGTGTAGCATTGTCAGAGGATCAGTGTGGAGGGAGTGCAGCATTGTCAGAGGATCAGTGTGGAGGGAGTGCAGCATTGTCAGAGGGTCAGTGTGGAGGGAGTGCAGAATTGTCAGAGGGTCAGTGTGGAGGGAGTGCAGCATTGTCAGAGGATCAGTATGGAGGGAGTGCAGCATTGTCAGAGGATCAGTGTGGAGGGAGTGCAGCATTGTCAGAGGATCAGTGTGGAGGGAGTGCAGCATTGTCAGAGGGTCAGTATGGAGGGAGTGCAGCATTGTCAGAGGATCAGTGTGGAGGGAGTGCTGCATTGTCAGTGAGTCAGATGGAGGGATTGCTGTGCAGTGAGAGGGTCAGTAATGATGAAGTGCGCACTCTCTGACGGTTAGTTCTAATGGATGGCCATGCTGTCAGAGTGTCGCACTGTGAGAGGGTTACTACTGAGGGAGCACTGCACTGTGAAAGGGTTAGAAATGAGGGAGCACCGCAGTCTGAAGGGATTAGTACTGAGGGACCACCGCGATGTGAGGGTGTCAGTACTGAGGGATCATCGCACTCTGAGGGGATTAGTACTGAGGGATCACCGTGCTGTGAGGGGGTCAGTACTGAGGGAGCACCGCACTCTGAGGGGATTAGTACTGAGGGATCACCGCGCTGTGAGGGGGTCAGTACTGAGGGAGCACCACACTCTGAGGGGATTAGTACTGAGCGATCACCGTGCTGTGAGGGGGTCAGTACTGAGGGAGCACCACACTCTGAGGGGATTAGTACTGAGCAATCACCGCGCTGTGAGGGGGTCAGTACTGAGGGAGCACCACACTCTGAGGGGATTAGTACTGAGCAATCACCGCGCTGTGAGGGGGTCAGTACTGAGGGAGCACCACACTCTGAGGGGATTAGTACTGAGGGATCACCGCGCTGTTAGGGGGTCAGTACTGAGGGACCACCACACTCTGAGGGGATTAGTACAGAGGGATCACCGCGATGTGAGGGGGTCAGTACTGAGGGATCACCGCACTGTGAGGGGGTCAGTACTGAGGGATCACCGCGCTGTGAGGGGGTCAGTACTGAGGAAGCACCACACTCTGAGGGGATTAGTACTGAGCGATCACCGCGCTGTGAGGGGGGTCAGTACTGAGGGAGCACCACACTCTGAGGGGATTAGTTCTGAAGGATCACCGCGATGTGAGGGGGTCAGTACTGAGGGATCAAGGCGCTATGAGGGGGTCAGTACTGAGCGATCACCGCGCTGTGAGGGGGTTAGTACTGAGGAAGCACCACACTCTGAGGGTATTAGTACTGAGGGATCACCGCGCTGTGAGGGGGTCAGTACTGAGGGAGCACCACACTCTGAGGGGATTAGTACTGAGGGATCACTGCGCTGTGAGGGGGTCAGTACTGAGGGAGCACCACACTCTGAGGGGATTAGTTCTGAGGGATCACCGTGCTGTGAGGGGATCAGTACTGAGGGATCACCGCGATGTGAGGGGGTCAGTACTGAGGGATCACTGCACTGTGAGGGGGTCAGTACTGAGGGAGCTCCACACTATGTGTCGGACAGTCAGTACTGAGTGATTGCTGCATTGCCAGAGGGTCAGTACTGAGAGAGTGATGCACACTCAAAGGGTCATTACTGAGGGAGCCCTACACGGTCAGGGTGTAAGTTCTGAGTGAGTCTTGTTACAGAGGGTCAGTACTGAGGGAGAGCTGCACTGCCAAAGGGTCAATACTGAGGGGGTGCTGGACTATCAGAAGTGCAGGACTGAGGCAGTGCTGCACTGTCAGAGTGTCAGTACTGAGGGAGTGCTGCACTGTCAGAGGGACAGTACTGAGGGATTGCAGCGCCGTCAGGGGCGCAGGGCCAAGGAGCTGTTGCAGTGTCAGAGGGTCAGTTCTGAGGGAGTACTGCAGTGTCATAGGAAGCGTACTGAGGGAGTGCTGCACTGTCAGAGGGTCAGTACTGAGGGAGTGCTGCACTGTCAGAGGGTCTGTACTGAGGGAGTGCTGCACTGTCAGAGGGTCAGTACTGAGGGAGTGCTGCACTGTCAGAGGGTCAGTACTAAGGGAGGGCTGCACTGTCAGAGGGTCTGTACTGAGGGAGTGCTGCACTGTCAGAGGGTCAGTACTGAGGGAGTGCTGCACTGTGAGAGGGTCAGCACTGAGGGAGTGCTGCACTGTGAGAGGGTCAGTACTGAGGGAGTGCTGCACTATCAGAGAGTCTATACTGTGGGAGCACCGGACTTTGAGAGGGTCAGTACTCAGGGATTGCTACACTGTGAGAGGGTCAGTAATGAGGGAGTGCTGCACTATCAGAGGGTCTGTACTGTGGGAGCGCCGCACTGTGAGAGGGTCAGTACTCAGGGATTGCTACACTGTGAGAGGGTCAGTACTGAGGGAGTGCTGCACTATCAGAGGGTCAGTATTGAGGGAGTGCTGCACTATCAGAGGGCCAGTACTGAGGAAATGCTGCACTGTCAGAGGGTCATTACTGAGGGAGTGCCACACTGTCAGAGGGTCAGTACTGAGGGAGTGCTGCACTATCAGAGGGTCAGTACTGAGGGAGTGCTGCACTGTCAGAGGGTCAGTACTGAGGGAGTGCTGCACTGTCGGAGGGTCAGTACTGAGGGAGTGCTGCACTATCAGAGGGTCTATACTGTGGGAGCGCCGCACTGTCAGAGGGTCAGAACTCAGGGATTGCTACCATGTGAGTGGGTCAGTACTGAGGGAGTGTTGCACTGTCAGAGGGTCAGTTTGAGGGAGGGCTGCACTGTCAGAGAGTCAGTACTGAGAAAATGCCACGTTATCGGAGGGTCAGTACCGAGGGAGTGCTGCACTGTAAGAGCATCTGTATTGAGGGAGGGCTACATTGTCGGAGGGTCAGTACTGAGGGAATGCCACACTGTATGAGTATCAGTACAGAGGGAATGCTGCACTGTAGAAATGTCAGTGCAAAGAGAGTGCTGCAGAGTCAGTGTCAGTACTGAGGGAATGCTGTTGTGTCAGAGCGTCATTTCTGAGGGTGTGCTGCAGTGTCAAAGGAGCAGTGCTGAGGGAGTGCTGCACTGTCAGAGGGTCAGCACTGAGGGAGTGCTGCACTGTCAGAGTGTCAGTACTGAGGGAGTGCTGCACTGTCAGAGGGTCAGCACTGAGGGAGTGCTGCACTGTCAGAGTGTCAGTACTGAGGGAGTGCTGCACTGTCAGAGGATCAGCACTGAGGGAGGGCTGCACTGTCAGAGGGTGAGTACTGAGGGAGGGCTGCACTGTCAGAGGGTCAGTACTGAGGGAGTGCTGCACTGTCAGAGGGTCAGTACTGAGGGAGGGCTGCACTGTCAGAGGGTTTGTACTGAGGGAGTGCTGCACTGTCAGAGGGTCAGTACTGAGGGAGTGCTGCACTGTGAGAGGGTCAGTACTGAGGGAGTGCTGCACTGTGAGAGGGTCAGTACTGAGGGAGTGCTGCACTGTCAGAGGGTCAGTACTGAGGGAGTGCTGTACTATCAGAGAGTCTATACTGTGGGAGTGCCGGACTTTGAGAGGGTCAGTACTCAGGGATTGCTACACTGTGAGAGGGTCAGTAATGAGGGAGTGCTGCACTATCAGAGGGTCTATACTGTGGGAGCGCCGCACTGTGAAAGGGTCAGTACTGAGGGAATGCTGCACTATCAGAGGGTCTGTACTGTGGGAGCGCCGCACTGTGAGAGGGTCAGTACTCAGGGATTGCTACACTGTGAGAGGGTCAGTACTGAGGGAGTGCTGCACTATCAGAGGGTCAGTACTGAGGAAATGCTGCACTGTCAGAGGGTCATTACTGAGGGAGTGCCACACTGTCAGAGGGTCAGTACTGAGGGAGTGCTGCACTGTCAGAGGGTCAGTACTGAGGGAGTGCTGCACTGTCAGAGGATCAGTACTGAGGGAGTGCTGCACTATCAGAGGGTCAGTACTGAGGGAGTGCTGCACTGTCAGAGGGTCAGTATTGAGGGAGTGCTGCACTGTCAGAGGGTCAGTACTGAGGGACTGCTGCACTGTCAGAGGGTCAGTTTGAGGGAGGGCTGCACTGTCAGAGAGTCAGCACTGCGGGAGAGCCGTACAGTCGGAGGGTCAGTACTGTGGAAATGCTGCACCGTCAGAGGGTCATTCCTGAGGGAGTGCTGCGCTATCAGGGGGTCAGTAATGGGGGATTGCCGCAATGTCAGAGGGTCAATCTGGGGGCAGTGCTGCACTGTGAGAATGTCAGTACTGAGGGAGTGCTGCACTGTCAGAGAGTCAGTACTGAGGGAGTGCTGCACTGTCAGAGGGTCAGTACTGAGGGAGTGCTGCACTGTCAGAGGATCATTACTGAGGCAGTGCTGCACTGTCAGCGCATCAGTTTGGGGGATACCTGCATTGTGAGAGAGTCAGCACTGAGTGAGTTCCACACTATCAGATGGGCTGAATGGCCTAATTTCTGCTCCCATAGCTTGTGGCCTAAGAGGAATATCTGAAATTGTTCAGTACATTTCTGCATCTGCTTCCTACATACCCTGCTCAGCAATGATTCCCACGTCCAGATTCCAGAGACTGTGTTCAAACAGACCGTCTTCATTTGGTTACCACCCTCTTTTCCCAGTGTTGGAGTTTTCGTTTCGTGTGACTGACCTGCCAGCTCAAAGGGATATTTTCATGCTGCAGGACTGAGGTTTATTCCTCAGCTTCCATGTGCTTATCCCAAATGAATCCCACTGCCCCACACTCAGCACAGTCGGGTATTCCTTATTTCTGAGCTTCCCACTGCAAATCCACACTCCTCCAAATCGTATCGCAGGCTAATTGCCTGGGAGAGAGGAGTGCGAAGAGAGGAAATAAATATCTGAAAGGACTTTACAGTGACATTAAGGGTGAATTGATAATGACAGAAAGAGTAGGTTGTGGAACACAGTGAGAATTTGTGCATGGACCCAGAGGCTACAGTGAATGGATTCATTTTGTCAATGCTCATTGGGACAGTGTTGATATGAAATTGTGAAGATGCTCTGTGATACAATTAAATGAATTAGCATATATATAGAGAGAGATGGTTCTGAGTGGTGTGGCCTTCGTACAACCCAATAAATCTCCAAAGACGGTGGAAATGTATCTCAGTTTACCGAATGAGGTGATGGAGGAAGTAGCAGGTACACTTGCAAACATTTTCAAATCCCCTCTGGCCACAGGAGAGGTGTCGTCGGACTGACCATGTGGTACTGTTATTGAAGAAGGAGCATGGGATATACCAGGCAGCTACAGGTCAGTCAGGCTAATACCGTGGGTGGGACTGTTGGAAGCAATTTTGGGAGATAGAATTAATCAGCATTTAAAGAGACTGGAGTTCATGAAGACCAGTCAGAATGGTTGTGTTAAGGAGGGGTCGGGTCTGACCAATGGGATTGCACTTTTTAAGGATGTGACCCCGTGTGTAAAAAGGTGCAACACTTTCCTGTCGCCTGCTTGGAGGTCAGTAAGGCTTTTATCAGGATCCATACTGGAAACTGATAGTGAACATACAAACTCAAGATCCAAGGAATTTGGCGCAGAATGCTGAGTGGCAGGAAGCAAACAGTGATGGCCCAGTTAGAAATCTCTGTGTGTTCATGTCTCACTGTTGGGGTCTTACTGATGTGGTTGATAGAAAAGGTTTAGATTTGAATGGTGGAGGGTTAATCATTGGGTTCATGAATGATATGAAGATTGGTTGGGTGATAAATACTGAGGAGGATAGCCTTAGATTACAGAACGATGGAGATGACCTTGTCAGATGGACCGATCAGTGGCAACGGGTGAGGTGCCTGAAGACTGGAGGGTGATTAATGATGGGCCATTATAGAAGTAAGGCTGCAAGGAACAGCCATTGAACTATGGAGCTGTGAGCCTGATGGCAGTGGGGGGTAAGCTGTTGGAGGGCATTCTGAGTGAAAATTTACATGCATTTCGAAAAGCAAGGATTGATTAGGGATGGTCAGCATGGCTTGTGGAAATGGTTTGGGATGGAGGCCACGTCCATTTTAGAAGATTCAGATCTTTTTAAACAATCAGTGAAAAATCACATCACCAGGTGCCTTAAACATGGATTGGAGAAAAACTGTTGTCAATGTATGGTCACTTGATGCTTGGAGACTCTCTAGAAAAGCAGGCACCCAAACAGACCAATGCTATCGATGCAAGATGCGGTGCACAGGAAGATCCAACAAGTCATTTGCAGTTGCTGTTTGTCTCCCTAGAGCAGTCATCATGCGAGATCAGGGTTCAGTCCTTGGAAAGTGATCTCTCCATTGAACCTTCCTCCACGTTTGTACCCTCCACGTTTGTACAGTAACCGTGGTTTTGTGTGCTTATCTCTGTGAGAGAGAGACACAGAAAGCGAGTGTCTGTCCGTGTGTGTGAGAGAGAGTGCATGTGTGTGTATCTCTGTGTGTCTGTGTGTGTGAGAGAGGGATTATGTGTTTTTGTACGTGTCTGTCTGAGTGTGTGTTTGTGTGCGTGTGTGTGAGAGGAATGTGTGTATGTTTGAGGGAGTGAGAGTGTGTGTATGTTTGAGAGAGTGAGTGTCCGTGAGAGAGAGAGAGAGAGAGAGAGAGAGAGAGAGAGTGTGTGTGTGTGTGTGTGTGTGTGTGTGTGTGTGTGTGTGTGTAAACTAGCCAATCTTATCAGGTGCCCATGAATATAAAATCCAGCTGCTGTTTCAGGTGAATTGGTCCTTGTGTCTCCAATGACACAAAACCTGTCAGGATGGCTTATCTGGGGGAGAGTGCTGTTCATTCCAGTGGGGATTCATCCAGTAAACCTTCCCCACACACTAACATCCCTCTGGCAATGCAGTGACTAGTCCTGCACACAGTGCTCCAGGTACAAACCAATGTAATGTCACCGTAGTCTTACCAGAGCATGGGACAGCTCCTCATTACAGATTGGGGTCTGGTGGGGATTTAATCAGAGGGTGACTATGGCCCAGCTGAGGGGAGAGGTTGGGAAGGAGAGTCCTTCAGAGTAACTTTAGCTAGTGTGGTAAGCTAACTGACCAGCCAACTGAGCTAACCAACCTCACTCCAGGGGCATGCAGTGTATAACCCAATCATTGCCAGCCTGCACCGCAAGAAGAGCCAGGAGCAAGGCCATTCGGCCCCCACCCTAACGCAGAAGGGAGAGTACGGGAAGCTGATGAAGGAAACAAGCCCCTCCCATGTGGCCTTCTGAAATGGAGCAGGAGGACAGGGCAGACCTGGCCTGCTGTTTGCTTCCCCGAGACTGGCCTGCTCCACCTTACAGTGAGAGACTGAGGGGAACCTCGAGGAGATTTCACTTCTCACTGAGAGGCTGCAACTCCAATCCAAATCAGGCTGGTTCCCTCCGAGACTCACGGAAGAGTGCAGCACTCTACAGATCAGGGACTTGTGGAGTCATAACCTCCAGGGTGGGGGCCAAGAGCTGGGAGGTAGTGTTAAGGACATAAGACCATCTGAAATAGGAACAGGAGGAGACCATTCTGCCCCTCGAGCCTGCTCTACTATTCAATAGAATCGTGAATGATTTAGTATTGATTTGGGAGCTGAAACCTGGACAGTACAGAGACAGAGAATCAAATTATTCCGCGATACGGAATTATCAGACGAGAGCACACACACACACACACACACACACACACATATCGTGGGATTCAGGCCGTCTGTGGGAACGGGGAGAGACAAAGGAGCAAAATGCTAGAGAGGGATCTGATCCCACAGATTTCACTCCTTCCCTCTCTCTCTGCAGCTCTCATGTCTGTTTTTGTTTTTCCCAGTTCT
Organism: Chiloscyllium punctatum; assembly: GCF_047496795.1. Taxonomy (NCBI): domain Eukaryota; kingdom Metazoa; phylum Chordata; class Chondrichthyes; order Orectolobiformes; family Hemiscylliidae; genus Chiloscyllium; species Chiloscyllium punctatum. The sequence goes on from NC_092768.1 coordinate 61,743,314, forward strand.
CTCTCCCACATCTTTCCTTCAATCTCTATTCCTCACCATCCTTCACATCTCTGTCCTGTTTACATTTCCCAGTAGATTCCCTTCCCCCTTTGTCACCTCACCTGGTTTTTCAGGAATGCTTAATCATTCAGTCTTTCACAAAACTAACACCTTGCTCATCTCTCTCTGCATCTGTCTCTCAGCTCTGTGGGATCTTGCTATTCCTGTCTGTACATCACTCTAGCAACATCATAGCCCCCACTACCACCCCACTCTCTCAGCTCTATCTCTTTGCTGTTGTAACTCCTCTCTCTCTCTGTCCTATATCTCTCCCTGGGATTTCTGTCTTGCTGTCTGCCTGAACTCTCCCTGTCTTTCTCCTCCCATTTTCTCCTTGTATCTGTCTGACATTGTATTTCTCTTCCTGGAGTTTCACTCTCTCTCTCTCTCTCTGTCTGTCTCTGTCTGCTCTCTCTCAGTTCTTCTCACTTCCTCTACCCCACTCTGCCTGCCTGTCTTTCTCTTGTTCTCTCCCTCCCTCTCACTGTCTGTCCATCCATCTCTCTTTCTCACCTGTAGTATCTCTCCCTCTTTCTCCCTGGACCCCTCTGCTCTGTCCCAGTGACTGGGGGAAGGGGCATTGGGAAGAGCTTGCCTCAGTGCCTGCTCTCTCCCAGGTTTTACACCCACTGTGGGGGAGGAACATGAAGTACTTTTCTGAGTGAGTCTGAAATAAAGAAAAAGAGAAAGAGAAAGGGAGAGTGAAAAAAAGAGAGAGAGACATGGAGAGAGTGGAGATGGAGAAAGTGGAGAGAGAGAAATGGGCAGTAAGAGTCAAGGAGGTGGAGTGAGAAAAGGACAGAGTGAGAGAGACAGGGAGATAGAGAGTGGGAAGGACATCTATCGAGGGAGAAGGACAGTGTGTGTACTTGGCGACGGTTTCAGAGTGGGATCTTGCTGTGCATTACAGCAGTCAGTCAAAAGGTGAGTTAGTCTCTGCACTATGTCCTCCAGCCCAGGGACTGTGAGTCTGCATGGGAAGGGGGAGAGTGGGAGACAAGGAGAGACTGGGACAGCCAGAGACAGGGGGAGGGTTTGATGGAGTTTTGGGGTTGGTGGAGAAAGGAGGGGCTGTTGTCAGAGAGAGATGGAGGGAGGGATAACATGTGATGCAAAATCTGAGACAGGGTTGTGAAGAGGTCTCCACAGGAAGGATAGTCAATGAGGCCATTCAGGGGCCAATCCTGAGGATCCTGAACCGGTCCAGGATCATTTAATGGGGGAGGGGGGATGATGGGCAGAAAGGACTCCATCTGTGATGTAAACCTTCTGTAATTCTCGGACTGGGATCTTGCTGTACATTAAAATCGTCTCAGGCGAGTCAGTCAACCCAGACTCATTTACCTGTGTGAGAAAGTGAGGACTGCAGATGCTGGAGAGTCAGAGTTACAAAGTGTGGAGCTGGAGAAGCACAGCAGGTCAGCCAGGAGAGTCGATGGGTCAGGCCTGACCTGCTGGGCTTTTCCAGCTCCACACTTTTCCACTCATTTCCCTCTGCCCCAGGGAGTGGGGATCACAGCAATGTTGGGGGCAGCAAAATATTTGAGGGGGGCACAGTTGGTAAGGTAGGTATTTGGGAGGGAAGGTTTTTGGGGAAGGGAATAAATTTCTGAGGAGAGTTAAAATGAGGGGCAAATGTTTTTAGCGGGGTCAAAATTGGGTGAGCACTTTCAGGTCTGAAATAAAGAAAAAGAGAAAGGGAGGGTGAGAAAAAAAGAGAGAGGTAGAGCGAGTGGAGATGGAGAAGGGGGATGAGAGAAAGATGGGGCAGAGACAGACAGTGAGAGGGAGGGTGTGAGAGAAAGGCAGATTGAGAGAAAGAGACAGACAGGGAGAGAGAAGGACAAAGAGAGAAGGGGAAGTCAGACTGAGACAAACAGGCGTTAAAGCATGGACAGACTGAAGGGGTGACACTCAGTATTCCAGTTGGTTCCAGCTCTCTCTCTCTCAATGGTTTTTCACACTCCCTCTCTCCCATGCTCCTGAGGTTTCCTTCAGCTTGTCTCTCTCTCCCTCTCTCTCTCCCTCTCTCTGGATGGTGAGCTGGTCTCTGTCCCTTGCCATGTTGGTCACCTCAGAAAGCCTCCAGAAAATTCAAGAGATCAGTCTGCAGGTGATCCCTGGTTTTGTTCATTTCTGGATGGTTTCCCAGAACTTTCTATACTTCTGGCCAACTCGGAGAATCAGTTAATAGTTTGAAGCGTTGCTAATCATTTGGATGGCTTGTTCCTGTTAGTTTCTTTGTGTAGCAGGACCCGGTACCTTCCTGTTTGGGCCCTCCTTTGTTTAATGGAGACGTTATTAGGGATATGTCTGCCCAGGGGAACTGTTGCCTTTGACATTATGCTGATGGGATAACCATCTGGCTGCTGTCTGGCTTTTGTGATTTGGGAGTATAACTTGTCCAATATACCCAGCATCTCTTAGCTGTCTACCTGTGTTTTAGCAAGGAGGCAGGAACATTTCACCCATTCCCCCTCCCCCACCCAGTCTTTTGAATAGAAAGAAGCTTATACAATGAATTACAAACCTAATTTTAAAAGCTGGTTATGTTTGTTGTCAGAGTAGCCTGCTGTTTGAGCGAAAACCATTTTGTACATTGGTCAAACCGATTGTCATATGGCTGATAAGTGATACCATAGAATCCCTACAGAGCAGAAACAGGCCCTTCAGCCCATCGAGTGCACAATGACCCTCTGAAGAGAATCCAACTCAGATCCATCCCCTGATGATATCCCTGAAACCCTACATTTCCCATGGCTATTCCAGCTAACCTGAATATCCCTCGGCACTACGGGCAATCTGTCAAAAATGCCCACCATTGAACAGTGGGAGAAAACCCATACAGATGTAGGGAGAATGTACAAACTCCACACAGACAGTCACTCAGGAGTGGAATCAAACCCAGGTCCATGGCGCTGTGAGGTAACAGTGCTAACCACTGAGTGGCTGTGGCTCTCCAAACTGTTTTGACAAAACATATTCCGTTCTGAGAATCCATACAGAATTGTGATGCATAGCCTACATCCGGTGAGCAGAATAAATGCAAGTGAATGAGACCTCCTGGCTCAAACTCCAGGAATTCCCTTCCTAAGGACATTGTGGGTCCACCACCTGCAACAGTTCAATGTGCAGCTCACCACCAAAACCAGCTCCCGAGCAGCTACGGACAGGCAATCAATACTGGGCCCAGCCAGGAACACTCAAACACTGCAAATGAATGAAACTAAGGTGATCACCCGGGGAGTTCCATCTACCTTCCAGTCCCTGGGGGTGTATCCAGGCATTATTCACCATGATCGTACCCATCTTTTACAGCCTGCAATCCTAACCACCGGTATCCCGAGATATATCAAGGTGAGTGCGGTTAGGACCACAGCTTGATGTGAGAGGAGCCGAATTCGTTAATGACAGGCGGTGGGAATGCCATGGTCTGGCCTGTTCCTTCACATTTACGTAAGTGTGGTCCTTGTCAATGTCCCCTCTATCTCCACAGCATATGGGATGGAATCATGATAACCCATCCAAATACCTTCTTTAATGTAATTCCGATACTTTCGACTTCAAAGATCCCCATCCTAACATTGTCACTTGGGATAATTGGAATCCCTCGCACCAAGCCCAGTGCCCCACTGAAAGTGTCCTTACAGCTGTCATTAACCCAGTCCTTGGTGAGCTGCTGTAACTGACAGTGAGACATGTTAGTGTGGGTGTTCTCCTGGAACAAATATTTCCGCTGTTTGTCACTAATCCGGGATGGGACTTCTCTCGAGCAGTGAGGACAGCTGCCTTCATTTCATCAAGGATGCCCCTCCCTCACTGTTGTCCCTCAGGGAGGGCTGAATGGCCTGGTGGACAAAGTCACATGGCGATTAATTTAATTTGTTTGTCAGCATCCAGTCCGTGTATGACAGACTGTCGGTCTATCTCATCCAAAAATGTATCTGGGTTTGAGACAGGAACAAACAGAGTGGCCTTTTTAGTGCTGCCCACCAGCTGGGTGCCTGGAATGGCTGTTGTGTACGGAGTGAAGACCATAAGCTGCTTTACACTGGGTAACCACAGGATTCATGGACTCTGATTTCGGCTGTGGCTCAGGGCTGGGGGCAAAAGGTGCAGTTACCTGGGAGACATGCAGTGGGAGACCCCATCTGTGATGTGTCAGTGTGGGGCCTGTCATTATCTCCCTGGGGAGGTAGAACCCCAAAGGCATACATTATCCCATTCTGGGAGGGTTCCTAGTTCCCTAGGGATTGTATTTGCTCCTGACACCTCCTACTAGGGCCTGATGTGTGTTGTTCCGTGTTGCAGGTGTACAGGACCCATGCAGCTGTTTGGAGCTCATACACTGTCCTTCCAGATTGTCCATGTAACCTGAGGCTGCCTCCCCATCCCCAGAGACCCTCCTTTCACTGGATTGGGCTCTTCCCAATTGGAACTGGAGTGGTCCCATGTTGGTGAGATTTTCCTGCAACCTTCTGTCCTGCTCATTGTGTCGGAGACCTAGCTCTGCCACAGCCTGTAGGTTTCCCTTGGGGTGACCGGATTCCAGCTGCCTTATCCCAGCCGGGGGTCCTCCAGGCTATCGGCAGTGGAGTGAGCTTTCCAGCTTCCTTCCCCGGTTCTCTTTGGGCATCTCACCACAGCTCCTGTACCAGGAATCCTTCACTGCAAGGCCAGGCTGGCTTCCTGCCAAATTCTGCAGGACTGTTTCACATTTGTACCGGCTCGTGTGCATATTGCTTTGGTCGCTTCTGTATTATGGGATACCTGGGTATGTTCATAGAGTCATAGAGTTCTACAGCATGGAGACAGGCTCTTTGGCCCAAACTGGTCCATTCACACTAACCCAGTTTCCCTGCACTTGACCCATATCCTTCCAATACGTTCCTCTCCATGTATTTGTCTAAGTGCATTTTAAATGTTATTGAATGGATCCTCCTCAACCACTTGCACTGGTAGTTCATTCTGTATGTGTACCACCCTCTGGTAAAAGCATTGTCCCTCAGGTTCCCTTTTAATCTTCCCCTTTCTCCTTAAACTGATGCCCTTTCATCCTTGATTCCCCAAGCCTTGGATAAAGACTGAGTGTATTCACCCTATCCATGCCTTCCATGACCTTATACACCTCTATAAGGACACCCCCTCAGTCTCCTACACACGAAAGAAAATGTCCTTGCTTGTCCAACCTCTCTCTATATCTGTCTAGTTGAGTTCTGGCAACATCCTTGTAAGTTTCTTCTGCACTCTTTCCAGTTTAATAACATCCTTCCGATAGCAAGGTGGGTAAAACTGAACACAATACTCCGTGTGCGGCCTCACTAACATCCTGCACAACTACAACAGAACTTCCCAACTTCGATATTCCATGCCCTGACTGGTGAAGGGCCCAGTGTGCCAAAAGACTTCTTCATTGCCCTGTCTCCCTGAGTTCAGAGAGACGTGCTCCTGTCATCCAAGGTCCCTCTGTTCCACTGCACTCCTTCAGGGCCTACCATTCCCCATGAAACCCCAGTCTTGATGTGACTTTCCAAAATGCAAGATCTCGCCCTTGTCTTTATTAAACTCCATTTGCCATTTCTCAACCCAATTCCCCAGCTGATCAAGGTCCTGTTGCAATTGCTGAGAACCTTCCTCACTTATTTTAGTGTAATCTGCAAACTTACTAATCATGCCTTAAACATCCTCATCCAAATCATTGATATAGTTAACAAACAGCAATGGGCCTAGCACTGACCAGCTCAGTGGCACAATGGCTCAGTGGTTAGCACTGCTACCTCGAGACATCTCTCTCTCTCTCTCTCTCTCGCTCTTTCTCTCCCTTGCTCTCACCCCCTCACTCGTATTCTCTCTTTCTCACTCTCTCTCTCCCTTCCCCTCACTCACTCTTCACCCAAACCCTCTCTCTCACCCGTCTCTCTCTCTCCCTTGCGTCTCCCTCTCCCTCATCCTTCTGTCTCTGGCTTGCCCGCTATCTCTCCCTATCACGCTCTGTCCCCTCTCTATCTTTCTCTCTCTCTCTCTCTTTCCCTTCTCGTGCGCTCTTTCACTCTCTCAGACTCTCTCTCTCATTTCCATCCCCTCCTCCCGCTCAGTTGCACCTCTCTCTCTCTTGCCCCCTCTCTCTCTCTCTCACTCACTCGCCCCCTCTCTCGCCCCACTCTCTTGCTCGACCCTCTCTCTACCCAACTCTATCACCCCTCTCTCTCACCCCTTCACACTCTCAACCTCTTGCTCACATCCCCTCTCACTATCAACCCATCTCTCTCACCCTCTCTCCCCCACCTCTCTCTCTCTCTTCCCCTTTCTCTCTGCCCCTCTTGTGCTCTCTACTCCTCTCTCACTCCACCTCTCTCACCCCCCCACTCTCCCCCTCCCTCTCACCCCCCTCTCTCTCGCCCACCAATCTTCCCCCACCACTCTCCCCCTCCCCCCCTCCCCCTCCCCCTCTCTCCCCCTCTCTCTGCCCCCTCTCTCACCCCTTTCTCTCATGCTTCTCTCTCACCCCTTTCTCTCACCCCTCTCTTTCACCCCTCGTTCACACTCCCTCTCACTCTCAACCCATTTCTCTCTCACCCTCTCTCCCTCCCGGCCTCTCTCTCTCTCTTCCCCCTCTCTCTGCCCCCTTGTGCTCTATTCCCCCTCTCTCACTCCACCTCTCTCACTCCCCCTTTCTCCCCTCTCTCCCCCTCACACTTCTCCCCCTCTCTCCCCTCCCTCACCCTCTTCCCCTCCCCTCTGTCTCACCCCTCTGTCTCACCCCTCTGTCTCACCCCTCTCTCTCTCACACCACTCTCTCACCCCTCACACTCCCCCATCTCTCTCGCCCACCTCACTCCCCTTCTCCCCTCTCTCTCACTTCTCTCTCATTCCTCTCTCTTACACCTCTCTCCCCCTCTCTCTCCCCCTCTCTCCCCCCACTGTCTCTGCCCCTCGCTCTCCCATCTCCCCCCTCTCTCTCCCCTCTCTCTCCCCCTCTCTCTCCCTCTCTCTTCCTCTCTCTCCCCCACCACTGCCCTCTCTCCCTCCTCTCTTTCCCCTTTCTCCACCCATCTCACCCCATTTCTCTCACACTCTCTCTCCCCTCCCACTCTCTCTCACCCTTCTCTCACACCCTCTCTCCTCCCGTCTCTCCCCTCTATCTAAGCCCCCCGCTCTCCCTCCTTTGTCTCCCCGTCTCTCCCGCTCTCTCTCTCCCTCTTTCTCCTCCTCTCTCTACCCCACCTCTCCCCTCTCTCCCTCCTCTCTTTCCCCTCTCTCTCCCCCCTCTCTCCACCCAAATCACCCCATTTCTCTCACACCATCTCTCCCATCCCCCTCTCATTCACCCTTCTCTCACACTCCTCTCCCCTCTCTCATTCCCCTCTCTCACTCCCCTCTCTCTCACCACTCTCTCACCGCTCTCTCACCCCTCTCTGTCACCCCTCTCTCTGCCACCCTCTCCCTCTACTCCTCTCTCTACCCCTTCTCTACCCCCTCTCTCCCCATCCCCTTCCCCATATGTCTCCCGCTGTTTCATCCCTCTCAACCCCCTCTCTCTCTCCCCCCTCTCTCCCCTTCTCTCAACCCCTCCTCCCCCTCTCCTCCCTCTCTCACCCCTCTATCATTCCTCACTCTCACCCCTCCCTCCCCTTTCTCTCCACCTCTCTCTCCCCCCTCTCTCCCCCCTCTCTCCCCACTCTCTCTCGCCACATCTCTCCCCCTCCCTCACCCCTCCCTCTCTCGCCCTCTCTCTGACCCCCGCTCTCCCCTTCTGTCTCCCCCCTCTCCCGCTCTCTCTCTCCCTCTCTCCTCCTCTCTCTCCCTACCTCTCCCCTCTCTCTCCCCCCTCTCTCTCCCCTCTCTCTCCACCCATCTCACCCCATTTCTCTCACACTCCTCTCTCCCTCTTGTCTCTCCCCCCTCTCACTCCCCTCTCTCTCACCGGTCTTTCACCCCACTCTCTCATCCCTTTCTCTCATCCCTCTCTCTCACCCCTCTCTCTCCCCTTCTCTCGCGCCTCTCTCCCCCATCCCATCCACTCTCTCTCTCTTCCGCTCTCTCTCACCCCTCTCAACCCCCTCTCTCACCCCTCTCTCTTCCCCCCCTCTCTTTCCCGCCTCTCTCTTACCCCCTTTCTCTCACCCAACTCTCAGAAACTCTCCCTGACACGCCGCTCTCTCTCTCACCCCCTCTCTTCCTCACTCCCTCCGTCTCTTGCTCACACTCTCTCACTCACGTTCTCTCTCGCTCACAATCTCTCTCACCACTCACTCTCACCCACTCTCTCTCAGCCCTCTCTCTCTCTCACCCTTCTCTCTCTCTCACGCCCCTTCTCTCTCACCCATCTCCCTCTCACCCCTCTCTCTCACCCTCTCTCTCTCTCTCGCTTTCACCCCTCTCTCTTACATCTCTCTCTCTTACCCCTCTTCTCACCCATCTCTCTCTCTCAGCCCTCTCTCACCCCTCTCTCTTACCTCACTCTCTCTCACCACTCTCTCTCACCCTCTCTCTCACCCCTCTCTCTCACCCCGTGTCTGCCTCACCTCCTCTCTATCCCAACCCCTCTCTCTCTCACTGCCTCTCTCTCAACACACTCTCTCACTCAACCCCCCTCTCTCTCTCCCCCCTCTCTCTCCCCCTCTATCTCTGCCCATTCTCTCAAACCCTCTCTCTCTAACCCCCTCACTCACCCCGTCACTCTCTCGCCCCCCTCTCTCTCATCCCCTCTCTCTCGCCCCTCTCTCTCACCTCTCTCCCACTCAACCTCTCTCTCTCACACCCCTCTCTTTCACCCCTCTCTCTCACCCCTCTCTCTCACCCCTCTCCCTCTCAAACTCTCTCTCTTTCACCCCCCCCACGCACTGCGTCTCTCTCATCTCCCTCTCTCTCTTCCCCCCTCTCTCTCACCCCATGCTCTCGCTCACCCCTCTCTCTCTCACCCCTCTCTCACCCTCTATCGCTTTCACCCCGTCTCTCACACACTCCCTCTCTCTCGCCCCGTCTCTGTCGCCCCTTTCTCTCTCGCCTCCTCTCTCTCTCGCCTCTCTCTCTTCCCCGTCACACTCTCCACCCTCTCTCTCTCCCCTCTCTCTCCCCCCTCTCTCGCCCTCTATCTCTCCCCCTGTCTCTCACCCCCTGACTCTCTCACCACGTCACTCTCTCTCCCCTCTCTCCCTCACTACTCTCTCTCTCACCCCCACTCTCTCACCCTATCCTCTCGCTCACCCCTCTCTTTCACCCCTCTCCCTCACCCTCTCTCTCTTTCACCCCGTCTCTCGCACACTCCCCTCTCTCTCGCCCCCTGTCTCTATCGCCGTCTCTCTCTCGCTCACCCATCTCTCACCCCCTCTCTCTCACCCCTGTCTCTCACCCTCTCTCTCTCTCACCCCAACCTCTCGCTCACCCCCTCTCTCACCCCCTCCCTCACCCTCTCTCTCTTTCACACCGTCTCTCACACAGTCCCTCTCACCTCCGTCTCTCTCGCCGTCTCTCTCTCTCTCTCTCGCCCCCCTCTCTCGCGCCTTTCTCTCTCCCCCTCACTCTCTCCCTTCTCTCTCTCTCCCTCTATCTCTCTCCCTGTCTCTCAGCCCCTCTATCTCACACCCCCTCACTATCTCACCCCGTCACTGTCTCTCCCACTCTCTCTCTCACCGCCTCGCTCCCAACACCCTCTCTCACTCATCCCCCTCTCTCTCACCCCTCTCTCTGTCTCACCACTCTCTCTCACCCTCTCTCTCATCCCCTCTCTCTCACCCTGTCTCTCTCACCCACTGTCTGTCTCAGCTCCTCTCTCTCCACCCCTCTCTATCTCTCACCCCCTCTTTCTCACCCCCGTCTGTCTCACCTCCTCTCTCTTTCATACACCTCTCTCTCTCACTGTCTCTCTCGCAACACCCTCTCTCACTCACCTCCTCTCTCTCACACCTCTCTCTCTCACCCGTTCTCTCTATCTCACTTCACTATCTCACTCACCCCTCTCTCTCTCAACCCTCTCTCTCATCCCTCTATCTGTCCCTCTTACCCTCTCTCTCTTTCACCCCGTCTCTCTCTCTCACCCCTCACTCTCTTTCACCCCTCTCTTTCTCACACCTCTCTCTCCCCTCTCTCTACCTCACCCGACTCTCTCTCTCTCACTCCCTCTCAGTCTCTCATCCCTCTCTCTCTCTCACTGCTCTCTCTCTCACCCCCCTCTCACCCCCTCACTCTCTTAAGCCTCTCTCACACCCTCTCTCTCATCCCTCTCTCTCTCACCCACTCTCTTTCTCGCTCTCACCCTTCTCTCCCTCACCCCCCTCACTCTCTCACCCCTCTCTATCTCACCCCTCTCTATCTCTCATCCCCCTCTCCCACCCCCGTCTCTCTCACCTCCTCTCTCCCATGCCCCTCTCTCTCACTGCCTCTCTCGCAATACCCTCTCTCACTCATTCCCTCTCTCTCTCACACCTCTCTCTCTCTCACCCGTTCACTCTATCTCACTTCACTATCTCACTCACCCCTCTCTCTCTCAACCCTCTCTCTCTTTCACCCCTCTCTTTCTCACCCCTCTCTCTCTCCCCCTCTCTGTCTCTCATCCCCCTCTCTCTCTCACCCACTCTCTCTCTCACCCCCTCTCACACCCTCCCTCTCGCATCCCTCTCTCTCTCTCATCCACTCTCTCTCTCGCTCTCACCCTTCTCTCCCTCACCCCTCTCTCTCACACTCTCTCCCTTTCAACCCACCTCTCACACACTCCCTCTCTCTCACCCCCTCGCTCTCTCATCCCTCTCTCTCTCTCCCACCCTTCTCTCTCTCAGCCACCTCTCTCTCTCACCCTCTCTCACTCACCCTCTCTCTCTTTCACTCCCCTCTCTCACACACTCCCTCTCTCTCACCCCTCTCTCATGCCATGCTCTCTCTCCCCTCTCACTCACCGCTCTCCCTCACTCTCTCTCTTTCTCCCCGTCTCTCACACACTCCCTCCCTCTCGCCCCCTGTTTCTCGCACCACCTCTTTCTGTCCCCCTCACACTCTCGCCCCTCTCTCTCGACCCTCTCTTTCTCTCCCTCTCTCTGTGTCCCTCCTCTCTCTACCCCCTCTATCTCTCCCTTGTCTCTCAGCCCCTCTCTCTCTTTCACCGCCCTCGCTCACACACTGCCTCTCTCTCGCCCTCTCTCTCGCACCCCGTCTCTCTCTCTCTCCCGTCTCTCTCAGCCCTCTCTCTCTCAGCTCTCTCTCCCCCTCTGCTCTCTAACCCTCTCTCTCATCCCTCTCTTACCCCCCTCTCTCTTACACTCCTCCCTCTCTCTCTCACCCCTCTCTAAGCCCTCTCCTATTCTCATCCCTCTCTCTCTTACACCGCTCTCTCTCCCCCCTCTCTCCCCCCCATCTCTCCCTGTTTCTCACCCCCGTCACTCTCTCACCCCATTACTCTCTCCCCCTCTCTCTCACCTCCCCTCTCTCAACACCGTCTCTCACTCATCTCCCCTCTCTCTCACACCCCTCTCTCTCCCCGCCTGTCTCACCCTCTCTCTCACCCCCTCTCTCACCCCCTCTCTCTTACCTCCAGTCTGTCTCCCCTCCTCTCTCTCACCCCCTCTCTCTCACCCCTGTCTCACCTCGTCTCGCTCTCTCACCCCCTCTCTCTCAACACCATCTCGCATACACATTCTCTCTCTCTCACCCCCTCTCTCCCTCACCTCTCTTCTCACCCGTTCTCTCTATCTCAACTCACTATCTCACTCATCCCTCTCTCTCACTCTCTCTCAAACCCCACTATCTCTCACCCCTCTATCTCACACCCCCTCTCTCGTTCTCTCAACCTCTCTCTCTCACCACCTCACCCTCTCTCCCACGCTTACCCACGGTCTCTCTCACCCACACTCTATCTCACACTCTCACCCGCTCTCTCTCAACCGCTCACACCCCCATCTCTCTCTCATCCCCTTATCTTTCTCACCCCTCTCTCTCTCACTCATGCCCCTCTCTCTCACCCCTCTACCTCACCCTCTCTGTCTTTCACCCGTCTCTCACACACTCCCTCAATCTCCTCCCCATCTCCCTCGCCGCCTCTCTATCAACACCCTCTCTCACTCACCCCTCTCTCTCAACCCTCTCTCTCTCTCGCTCTCACCCTTCTCTGTCTGACTCCTCTCATCCCTCTCTCTCACCCTCTCTTTCTTTCACCCATCTCTCACACACTCCCTCAATCTCACCCCCTGTCTCTCTCGCCACCTCTCTCAACACCCTCTCTCGCTCATCCCCTCTCTCTCTCTCACCCCTCTCTCTGTCTCACCCCCCTCTCTCACACTCTCTCTCACCCTCCACTCACACCACCTGTCTGT